>NW_019397101.1:164570-182008 GCF_000591075.1 Eurytemora carolleeae
AAATATGAAAAATAAATATGAAAAACAAATATGAAAAACAAATATGAAAAACAAATATGAAAAACAAATATGAAAAATAAATATGAAAAATAAATATGAAAAATAAATATGAAAAAAATAAAAAAAGTTTAGCTGAAAAGTTTCAATTCCTCATCGTTGTTGCTACACTTTGTTTAGTTTTGTGTTTTTAGATTTTTCACTTTATTTACCTTTCTTTGTTTATTTATTTAGTTTTTGTCATAGATACGCTTAAAATGCGTAGTATTTGTAATAGTAAGTGCGTAAGAAAGTAAACAGAAGGGCGTTTTTGTTTATTTACCTGTCAGGTGCTTCTAATCATGGTTTACGCAAATACTTTCGAATGAAGAAAACGTTTTAAGAATTTTTTTAAACCCAAGAGATGAACATTGTTTTCATTAGGAGCCAATATTTCTGCATAGAGAATGTGTTCTCGCTTCTAATCATAGAGAATAGAATATATATTAGAGCCGAATTTACTAGAAAAAAAGTGTAAAACGGCCATTTTGTTGTACTGTTTCCATACTGAAGGTGTACTTCACATATTTGTGCTATATAACCTTTTGGGCCCTGGAATATCATTTGACAGAAAATCTCAAATTAATGTTAAAAGAAAACCAAATTATGAAATAGGCTGATTTAATTGACCAATGATCATTTCACATAGGCTCTATGCCTTTTACTTTACAAACGATGATTTTCCGTTATAACAATAAATCAAATGATGTTTTTTATTCACCTAATTCATTTTATAAAGTTTATTTAACAGCTTCAAAAAATTCAAAATTGAAATGGATAGTCTAGGGATCATACTGTATTAATGTACTCTGCTGCATATAATTTGTGAACATTTACATGATTTGTACACTTTGAACTCCCTTTCAGGCTAAAAGGGACTGACAAAATTCATACCGAGGGATTGTCTAAAATCCCCTCTAATATATATTCTATTCTATTTGCTTCTAATCCGTTTTAAATGTCTTAAATGCGAGACAAAGTGTAGTAAAATTGCATTTAAGATTTAAATCTTAAATGTGTTCAATCATATCTCCTCTTATTGAATATCTATTGAGAAGAACAAAAATGTTTTAAATTTCTAAAATGTTCCCGGATAAATCTTTTCTAATAAAATATTATCTACAGAAGCTACGATCGTCTCAAAGACCTACCAGTAATGTCACATGAAATTGACCTCTAGTCTATTGTGCAGTGAATGATTCACATTTTTTATTATAAAAGTTAAAGAAAAGCCTTTTTACCATGATGAATAATTCTAAGTCACACAAATTTCCATACACAAAATTCATGCACAATCAATATGTTGGGAATTTCTAAAGGTTTTTTTTTTACCTGTAGCTAAGGCGAAGTTTCCCCAGTATGGTATGGCCACTGCAACAATGCTTAAAACAAGGCTTACTATTCCTAAATAGAAAATTCATCAATCTATCAATTTTTTTCAATTTTAAAAAATGAAAGATGAAATTGAAACATTTGATTTTTTAAATAGGTATCCGAGGTTATTGAGAGAGAGTAAAGGGACTGTAATCGTCTTTTCAGGTGAACATCAATGTAAAGATGAATATGCCCGATGAAAAACGTAAAATATTGAACTATTCAGTTTTAAGAATTTTTATAAATCTTGTAGATTTTCTTTCAGATGAATAACTAACCTATAAAGTAGATAACTAACCTATGAGATGAATAATTAACCTTTAAATTAATAACTAACCTATAAAATAAATAATTAACCTATAAAATTAATAATTAACCAATAAAATTAGTAACTAACCTATAAAATAGATAACTCTAACATATAAAATGCATAATTAACCTAAAAAGTAAATAACTAACCTAAAAAATGAATAACAAACCTATAAAACGAATAACTAACCATATATAAAATGAATAATTAACCTACAAAATGAACAACTAACCTATAAGAAGGATCCAAAGGGAGGTCCCAGCCTTCCCCTGCTCGCTTCGCTCATTCTGTTCGCTGGGACGACCCATCTCTCCTCTTCTTGTCACCGTATACCGAACATATCTATCTATTCCAAGGATTAAGCTCCGGACCGAACATGACTAGGTTATTATCACTTTATTTATTACTGATCACGTGGCTCACTTTTCAAATCAAATTTCAAAACTCTTTGCAGTTACACTATGTACACTATGTACACTATGTACACTAGTAATATACCAACGATTATGTTTATAAATTTCACCAAATTCAACAAAACTAAATTACAAGTGCAACAGCAACAGCTTTCAAAGCAACAGTAATATGATGCGTTCACAAAAGAATGGAGTTCTTGACCCAAACTCAAATTTTCTAATCCCTATATCGTAGTAACCTGATGGTTTAAAATATCTTAGGTCTACGACATTGGGGTGCAAAATATAGGGATTAGAAAATTAGAGTTTACAAAACAAATAAATGTCAACAACCACAACAAAAATGAAAAACATCAACATTTAAAACAAATAAATAAACAACAACCAAGTAAACTAAAACCCAAAGTAGCAAAAATAGCCAAAATCAAACTGAATTAAATAAATAATATAAACAACAATAGTATATTATAAAACACGACATGTAGAATAAATGTAGAATAAATAAAACTAGAATTAAAACAGAACAAAGCAAACTTAAATTATATCTAAGGAAATTATCAAAAAAGACAATTTTTTTTAGCTAATTGTAGGAGTGGGGGATTTTTCGGTATATTCCTAGAGAACGATTTTTGGACCCCCCCCCTGTATACTAACTGCTTAGAAGAATAAAAATTAGAGAAATACCTGTAAAAAAACAATATTGAAAACTAAAATGCTATATATATATATATATTTGTCTAAAAAGAAGAATAGAAATGTCTGGAAACACATGGTTCTGATTTTAAAATCACTGAAGCGACTATTTTACAATATTATCTAACAGTCACCATTACGTAAAGTACAACCAAAAACTAAATCAATAATCGTTGGTTCAAACCTGAGCGTAAGTCTAGATTGTTTGAAAGGGGGGGGGGAGGTCGCTATTTATAAAATCTATTGTTTATAGTATAATTACGCAGACTAGGGTTTATACTAATCACTGTACATTGTTCACCTAGCCGCGTATAGTAGTAAACTAGGCACTAAGCAGTAGAATATACCTATCTGCCTGCCTGGTTCTATATACCTGCCTCATCTATCTATCTATCCCTAGGCGTCCAAGTATATATAAAACCGACCTGTTCTGAACACAGTGGAATGTATATATTGTATATATTGTGTATATATATATATGTGGAGATAGAATAAAAAGCAGGTAGTTCTCTGGACATATCAGGCATTACGAGGCTTGATTTAGAAAACAGGGGGGGATTATTAAGGAGAGGGGGGGGGGAAGGGAGAATTATTTGTAATAAAAGCTACAGGTAAGGGAATTATGATAATTAATAAGAAAACTACGTTTTTTTAGACTTATTTTATTTTTACAAAAAAAACAGGAAAAATAGTCTGAGGACGAGAACGAAAAAACAGGAGTGAGGGTAGATGACGAGGAAAAAACAGAAATGGGGGGAAAAGAGACATTATTATTATATGAGATTTATCAGTCATTTCTTATCCAATCATGTATTTGATAAAGATTTTTATGGGACATCCTCTAAATGCAATGTATTTTGGGCCATTTACACTCATTCTGGCACACCATGCCATGTACACCCAATATATTCTGGGACACAATGGACACCCAATGTATTCTGAGACACAATGTACACACAATGCATTCTGGGACACCATGTACTCACAATGTAGTCGGGACACCATGAAATGAGCACACAATATATTCTGAGACACCATGTATGAACAATGTATTCTGGAACAGCGTATTTTGGGATACACCCTGTATAAACAGCGTATAACGGTAAAATTATGAAACATAGAAAATTGGGAAAATTCAATGGCTGCGTCATTGGTCGTCGCGGAGAGTAAAAACTCGGGGTTTAAATGTTTGTCTCAATTATTTCATAAATCTTTTATAGAATAGAATCTCTGATTGTTTAGAAACCTGCAGCCATGGTTTAATGTTTCTACACTCGTAAAATAAACAACAGTTATTATTTTATTATAACCTTTATTTAAGTAAAAAATTAAATAAATATGATAAACGATGGTTTTTTTTTACCTACAACTACTTTACAAGGAAGTTAAGGGAAGTTTAATTTAACAAGAGTTCCTAAGACCAATTTTGCCTACAAAACATCCAGAGCGCAGCAAGGAATATTTTTTTAGGCAATATTGGTCTTGGGATCCCGATGGTGCAGTAAAATTTCTAATTTCCGGAAAAAGTAGTTGTACACAATTCTTTTAAAATTAAAATGCACGAATTTTTCCCCAAAACTTTGCGAAGCGGGTGGTTATTTTCCATAACTCTCCCATAGGACGTTAGGTAACTTAATCTCCCCCTCTGTTGGGGGAATCAAAGGTCGGTAATGTTGGCCAAAAAGCGGTAAAATCATTTATGTTTTTTGTTTATTGCAAAACAAAATAATTTAATTCACTCTTAATTTAACTTGTAGAAGTATACATAGTTGTAGATGTAGAAATATATTGTAAGGTAGGATACTAAAAAAACATTTAGCCCATTCGGTCCAGCTGTTTGGCCAGCCATACATAGATAACATATATGAAAATATATATATATGAGCGAAAAGCTTTATTATATAGACTAGCTAAAACGCCAGGAGTTCCCCCTGGAATTTAAAAAAAAAACTTTATTGAAATTCAAATTTTGAGACTGGCCCAGCAGTATCGATGTTTTGGACAAAACTTTCCAATTTTTTTTGTTCGGATTTTAGACATGTAAAAATAAAATGTGATAAAAAATTCGAAAAACATTGAAAAAGATATCCGCGAAACCAAATCTTTATTTCAAAACTTTATTAGATATAACAAAATATCCGCATTAATTTAAAGTGTAANTTTTTTTTAGAATATATAAATGATTATTTCTTGTAATTCTTTCTATGATTAAACCAAGTACTAAACAAATTTTCTTTGTCGCTCGCGCACACATTAAAAGAATTGATTGACTCATATCGTTACTTTTACAGTTGTTGAAAGTATAACATTTTAAAAAACACAAGAAAAAAAACGATTTGAATTGAACACAAATGTTTCTCAGGGGGGGGGGAGGGCAAGCCCCCCATAACCTTCCCATAGATCATTACAAAAAAATATTTTGCCTCCCCCCCCCTAGCAAAAGTGATTGTTGCGCCTCTGTATTGTTTGTATCCAATAAACGTCAAAACGAATAAACTGATCGAGCCCAAATGTTGTGTGGGACCTAAAATGACCACTGGAAAGGTTTAAACATCAGTTACCTGGTTTTAGCAATATATTTTTATAAAAAAGTTGTCACCGAAAAGCCCAATTCCTGCCATTTCCAAAACGTGGTCTCCCATTTTAGTGGTTTTACAATTACCGGAGATATGAATGATTTCGTTCACAATGACACATTTTCATGGTTTTCTTTAATTGAATAAACAAAATTCTTATATCTTTGGTATTTATGCGAACAAAAAAATGAAAAACCACATTTTAGAAATGGCAGAATTATGGCTATTCCGTGATAATTATTTTCTAAAAAAACATTACTAAACAAAATTCTTATATATCTGGGACTATTGCGAGCAAAGAATGACAAACCACATTTTAGAAATGGCAGGAATAAGGTTATTCTGTAATAATTATTTCCTAAACACTAAAATCAGGGTCACCAATGTTGAATACCGCAAACTATTTCTATTTAAAGTATCAATTAATTAACATTATTCCGGGTTATTTAGGTTTTAAAGATATTGAAAATAATGCAATTAAAGTTGGAAATATTCAAAAAGTTTAAAAGATTAGACAATAGACCTACTTCCAACCTACTTCTTTAATAAACATGAGAACATTTTTGCATTCCAAAATTTATAAAATCTATCAAAAATTACAAAAGATATAAAGAAAAACCCGGAAAAGGTATTAAATAAATCTACAAATTATTAAAACTTATATACTTAAATATATGGAATAACATCATGTAAACTATAGTAATATTCAACTTATTGTAAACTTTAAATCCTAGAAATATTCAACATCTTGTAAACTTTAATAATATTCAACTTATTGTAAACTTTAAATCCTAGTATTGTTCAACATCTTGTAAACTCTAGTATGTATTCAACTTATTGTAAACTTTAAATCCTAGTAATGTTCAACATCTTGAAAACTATAGTATGTATTTAACTTATTGTAAACTTTAAATCCTAGTATTTTTCAACATCTTGTAAACTATAGTATGTATTCAACTTATTGTAAACTTTAAATCCTAGAAATATTCAACATCTTGTAAACTAGTAATATTCAACTTATTGTAAACTTTAAATCCTAGTATTTTTCAACATCTTGTAAACTATAGTATATATTCAACTTATTGTAATCTTTAAATCCTAGTAATATTCAACATCTTGTAATCTATAGTATGTATTCAACTTATTGTAAACTTTAAATCCTAGTAATATTCAACATCTTGTAAACTCTAGTATGTATTCAACTTATTGTAAACTTTAAATCCTAGTATTGTTTAACATCTTGTAAACTATAGTAGTATTCAACTTTTTGTAAACTTTAAATCCTAGTAATATTCCTCATCTTTTAAACTAAAAAGAAATAAGGCTAAGTCCGTCATACTTAAAAAGTTATAAAGATTTAAATGGTTATACCAATTAGGTTCTAATACAATGGATGGCAACGTAGAATTTGTACACTCTGAGTAGAGCTGTATTTTTACGTCACAAGTGTCAACTCTGTTTTTGTGTCCGATAAAATTATTAATAATAGTGATAATATAAGAATAAAGTGCTTATCCTTCAATAATCCTTCATTTTCTGTTTTTACTCTTTTTTATTTAATCTTGGAAAACATGTCAAATATGTGAGATTAATTTCGTTTTCCTTGTAATATTTGACACTTGTGACGTCGTGTATAATTTGTCCATTTCTCTGTTGTACTTGCAATCTTTTTGGGTTATACTGTTGTTATCAGACAGGCCACAAATACAGGGTCACTTGAATCTACGTATGTGTTTGGGGGGGGGGTGTAATGCATAACCCCTATTGTCAGACTTTTCAACGTACCCCTCCCATTTATGAACGCCCCTGAAGCTCTGAGGAAAACTACAAAACTAACATAATCACGAAACCTCGTACTCTCCTGGAAAAATCCCCAAGCAGCGGCAGAATTTATTTTACATAAAGAACATTCCGGTTTGTGGTGCAGTGAGAGCAAAAAACTATGGAATTATTGTTGTCCTTCTTCTTTCTTTCACTTGATAATTTTCGCTGGGAGTTTGTGATTTTCTAATGTTGTACAAAAATTTATTTGTTTTTTTTCTGGATTACATGTCGTTCATATCCTTAAATTACACTTTTTTGAAATTTCCTCCAAATCGAGTTTTTTATTTTTAATAAATAAATTAAAAACAATCGCTTTTTTATTCAACGTTTAATTGTTTTAAAGATAATCCAATTGTTTAAAAGAGTTAGGTAGAAGAATTTATTTAAATTTAAGATCAAAACAAACAATGTCTTTTTAACAGATAATAGATAATTTGTTTTAAAAATAAACCAATTTTTGCCTCCAATTAAAGTTTGTCATTATTTTCAAGCTTAAAGTTTAAAATTAGAATTGGATCTTTATTATTATTATTATTATTATTATTATTATGATTATAATTACTAATGTCTTGTAACAGGTATATAGATTATTTAAGCACTAAATGTAAGCTTGATGCTGTTTTATTTAGAATTTTTTTCAGAAGTAATTCATCTTATTTTCACTCAAGAGAGAAACATGTAATTACCAAATATAAAATTTTTGTTAACCTTTGATGAAAGACTTTTATGTTGAGTTTATAAATTTTGCTTAAGACAATTTTTTTTTCATGTCTAGTATTTTATTAAAAAAACGTATATAAAATTAAATTCACACCTCTGCAAAAATACTTCTATTCTTTTGCAAATATTGGCGATAAATTCGAATTCTTGAATCATTTCGTTTCATTGAGAAATCAACACGCTTGAGAATATATCTACACTTTCATTCATGTTATATCTATCTATCTATCTATCTATCTATCTATTTATCTATCTATCTATTTATCTATCTATCTATCTATTTATCTATCTATCTATCTATCTATCTATCCCCGACCATGGGACGAAATTGTGTGCATGTAACTGAGAGTTAAATTTAGAATTTTTGGCGAGTTTCTCAAAAACATGGCATTAAATATTTAACTGAAATATGTCAGATAAATGTGGTTTAAATGTCTCAATGCTAAAAATACACTTCGTAGGTTGAGTTAAATGTTAGAATATTTATATTTTTAGTAGAAAAAAAACTAGTTAAATGCAACTTTCTAGACTCAATAAAAAGTGTGAAAGAAAACAATTAAAATTAGGGTTGCACAATCTTGGACGCTTGATCACGATATCCAATGTGGGCAACTTCAAATGTGATCCCTGAATTAAAGCTATCCTTACAGAGTATAACCAATACTTTATATAGAACAAGGATGAAACTAATCTGAAGGTCTGCGGTATCAGACCAGAAGAGACTGTTAACGTAGTTTCTAGAGACTCTCCATGTAAAGAGTATGCAAAATCATAAAAATAACCTTGTTCTCTTTAGAAAAACTACTGACCCGTTTAGGTATGCAGCAGAGACAATGCAAGAATTTATCAGAATTAATTTCTTACTTGGATAATGTATTCGGGTGACATTTTTAAAAGGCAAGTCATTTTTCAAATGGAGGGCGACTTAAAATAACGTGAACAGTCCCTTTCAATCATCCTCCCAAATCAAAATACTGTAGTCAACAGTTCCGTACCTTAATCAGTTAATTACACAAGAGCCAAGAACTTTTGCAAGAATAGATTAAGCTTATCATTTTTTTTAGCTTAACCACTTCTCAACTCTGTTCTCTTGTTGGTCAAAGATCGAATGAGAGGTCGGAAAATTGTAAAAATCCTAATTAAAAATAAAAAAAGTTCATTAATTGTTCCCTCCAACTGAAATCCTATCTTTTTAAGTTCTTAGATTCACCTTTCTGATCAGTCTATTTTTAGAGTATTCAGGAATATTGTGCTGTTTATACAGTTTTCAGTCTTCATTTATTCATCAGTAGTTCAGTTCCTCCAGAAGCTAATAGAACCACAGAGCAGTTCCTCCAGTAGATAATAGAACCACGGAGCAGTTACTCCAGTAAATAATAGAACCACAGACAGTTACTCCAGTAGATAATAGAACCACGGAGCAGTTACTCCAGTAGATAATAGAACCACGGAGCAGTTACTCCAGTAGATAATAGAACCACAGAGCAGTTACTCCAGTAGATAATAGAACCACGGAGCAGTTACTCTAGTAGATAATAGATCCACAGAGCAGTTACTCCAGTAGACAGTAGAACCACGGAGCAGTTACTCCAGTAGATAATAGAACCACGGAGAAGTTACTCCAGTAGATAATAGATCCACAGAACAGTTAATCCAGTAGACAGTAGAACCACGGAGCAGTTACTCTTTAAATTGATATTTTCAGAAAAACATTCTCTTTTAATGATCAAAATGGACTCAGTCCAAACCCAAATCGTCTTTGGACTTCAGATTGACGGTGGACTTCTGAGCGGCCTCCTTGTACAACTCGTCCTTGGACTCCAGCTGGTATGGGGAGGACGAGTAGGAGGTACAGAGGTCCCTTTATCCTGCAGGTACTTGTCATACTACAGCTAGGATCTGTTGTGTAAAAATCCATGATATTGAATTGTACGCTAGTGTACTATGTGAACTTAACACAGCAACCGTCACATTTTTTCCTGGGATAAACGGAATGGTCTGTATACTAAGCAGTTTTCTGCCACTTCTAGAATGTAAATTTGAATATTCCTTAAATATTTAACAGCTTGCAAACAAAGTGTTAAATAATTACAAGTGTCTGTAGATAAATATGGAAAAGTTAAAGGTTTCAAGGATGTCCTTACAACACGTTGTAAATCGGGGATCCCCCTCTTTCAAGGTCACTTGAAATTACGTAAATAGTCTCTTAAAATAGCTAATGAGCTTGAACTAGATTAAATTGAACCGGATTTAAAAGTTTTCATCTCAGGTTCTGGCGAGGATTAACAGAGCAGGAGCTTAACCTGAGGCAGAGGAAGATGAAGATCAAGCACAGGGTCTTCTACTTCTGGGATACCGGGAAAAAGGTGGGAAAACAGATATCCCATAAGTTCATAAATTGCATGATCGTACCTGCCCGTCTAGGGTACCCATTGTGTGGCAACAGAGTCAGACGGGAAGAACTTTTTACATAGTACGATCTACACAGTTTTAAAAATTATGCATTCACTATACAGAACAGGCCGACTTTGAAGTGTCACCTTGCCAACCGAGTGGTTCTAAATCAAATTATCAAAAGTTATTCATATTTTTTGTCGTCGGGTGGAAATGCACTGAAATAAATATATTCTAATTTTTTTTCTTTAAATGGGCAATATAAACGTACATTTAAGTGACCATCCAAGCAAAGATGGCAATTGGCAATGTCCGAAGATAATGTGAAAAATGTTTTCTTTTTTCTATTGTTTATTCTATTGTTTATTCTATTGTTTATTCTATTGTTTATTCTATTGTTTTTTCTATTGTTTTTTCTATTGTTTTTTCTATTGTTTTTTCTATTGTTTTTTCTATTGTTTTTTCTATTGTTTTTTTCTATTGTTTTTTCTATTGTTTTTTCTATTGTTTTTTCTATTGTTTTTTCTATTGTGTATTCTATTGTTTATTCTATTGTTTATTCTATTGTTTATTCTATTGTTTATTTCTATTGTTTATTTCTATTGTTTTTTCTATTGTTTATTTCTGCATTATTCCTATTTTTGTTCCTGCAAAAGAAAGCGCAAGGCAAGTCACTTTTATAGTGAAACCACAATTGAAAATTATAAGTTTTTCAAATTACAAACATGAATATTTGATTCATATCTGTACAGACACAGAATTATAGAATGCGGTTGAGTGAGGATCGGGAATTGCCATTTTTGCATGAAGGGACACTTGAGATAACATGTCCCTTTAATATTTAATTTTTTATAGAGTACATTTCTCCAATCACTAGAAGATATTGCACCTTACGACAAAAATAAATATAATATTGAGCTAATTTGATTTAGAATCTAAAGTAAAAGCAAACAGGCAACCTTCAATGTGTTTGGTGATTCGGTTGAATTTTGTTTCGGGGCTTTAACTAGGTTTCGAATAAGTAAAATTTTGGAAATCAGTTTTAAAAGATGTCGGGTAAGTTTTTTTTTGGGCTCTGAGTGAACTAGGCTGTCGAGTTGTATTCTTGAATTTAAAAGTAATAAAATTATCAAGTAAGTATTCTGCATACACAAACAGTGTACTGCATACACAAACAGTGTACTGCATACACAAACAGTGTACTGCGGTACACAAACAGTGTACTGCATTAAAAGTTTTACATCATCACAAATTAGGTACAAGGTCTTAGCTTACTTACAAAGTTTCCTCAATATATCTGGAAAAATAACAACAAGTTTCGGAAGGTTGGGTAATTTTTAGATGTGCACCATTATTATATAATGACTTCTCTTGATCTAATTAAGAGGAAGTTTGCTAATTTGATTGTCTATTGCAATAATGGGTCAACAACAAAACTTTTATATAAATATATAAATATATAAATATATAAATCTTAGAAACGTATTATTTTATTTGAACAACGAAATAATATGTAATAGAAACTTGCAGAAAATAAAGTCGAATGAAAACGCGAGGAATATAAACAAATCTTAGCCTGGGAAGCAGTGATTATTATTGATAAATAATTATACTGCTTTTATTTCAATTCTGTTTTGTGTAACAAAAGATTAAGAAATATTAAGGGAATTGTTAAAAGATTGGTATTAAGTGACCCGGGCTTTTCAAAATTTCAAAAATATTTTGAATCATATTTGTAAAATTATGTTAAAAGTCTGTTTAAAGTATGTTTAAAATTGTTAAAACTCACTTTGACATAAGTTTTAAAATGTGAAAACGAAATTTTAAATATTTATTCATTCATTAATCTATTAATCTATCTAGGACCGTCTACACTCCATTCATTACTCTATTAATCTATCTAGGACTACCTACCCTCCATTCATTAATCTATTAATCTATCTAGGACTGTCTACCCTCCATTCATTAATCTATTAATCTATCTAGGACTGCCTCCCCTCCATTCATTTATCTATTAATCTATCTAGGACTGCCTACCCTCCATTTTAATCTATTAATCTATTTAGGACTGCCTACCCTCCATTCATTAATCTATTAATCTATCTAGGACTGCCTCCCCTCCATTCATTAATCTATTAATCTATCTAGGACTGCATCCCCTCCATTCATTAATCTATTAATCTATCTAGGACTACCTACCCTCCATTCATTAATCTATTCATCTTTCTAGGACTGTCTACCCTCCATTCATTAATCTATTAATCTATCTAGGACTGCCTACCCTGTACTAGATGCCAGACCCGTGGCCTAGTTACCCTTCTTCCTTGCCAATATTTTAGGTACAGGGTGTCTTATTGCACATGAAAATTAAGAGACGACATTTAAATTACAGTGTGTCCCACAAAATATGACAAGAAGAGACGACATTAAAATTACAAAATGTCCCACAAAACATGACAATCAGAGACGACTTGTAAATTACAGGGTGTTCCACAAAACATGATAATAGAGACGATTTTTGATTTACGGGGTATCTCACTGCACAAAACAATTAAAAGACGACTTTCTTTTAAATTACAAGGTGTCCCAATAAACAGGACAGTTAAGAAACAACTTTTGTAATCACAGTGTGCCCTACTAAACAGGACAGTTAAGGGACGACTTTTAGATTACAAGGTGTCCCACTAAACAGGACAGTTAAGAGACTACTTTTAAATTACAAGCTGTCCCACTAAACAGGACAATTAAGAGACCCCATAAAACTGTGGAATATAAAGACGACCGCAGACTCAAGTTATGATTTTTAAAAGTCTAATGAAAAATAAACATATTTTATATTTCACTTTTCTTTTAATTTACTTGGTGTCCCAATAAACATGACTTTTCAGAGACGACTTTTTTTAATTTACAGGGTGTCCCAATGAACATGACTTTTAAGAGACGACTTTTCTTTTAATTCATATGGTGTCCCAATAAACATGACTTTTCAGAGACGACTTTTCTTTTAATTTACAGGGTGTCCCACTAGTTGTCACTGCTAGTTATATCTTTAATATTTTCCTTCACAATGGGAACGATTGTACATGGTAAAAAGAAAGCTAGAACCTTCCCAGTTCTTAAAAACCATTTAAATAATTTCGTCACATGTTGTATTAGCTCTCTGGATATATTGATGTTATGACAATTTTAGTCTTCTTTAAAACCTTGAAAGCACAAAACAGACAATCACACTTTGGAAACTCAACACACTATACTCAAAATGGGTTGTGTGAAACTGATCAAAGTTAAAAAAAAAATTTTATACCTTCATTCAAAAAATAGAATTAACATATTATTCATTTGAGCAGGAGGGGATTTAAGTAATTACAAAGTGTTTCCGACAAGTTTTGAATTCAATAAAACTTTTTAATATTAATTGATGAATATTTAGGGACAGTGTTTGTGTGAAAAGCTCTGACTGGAGCAGACATATTTGGCAGAAAGAAATATCTGAATATCAGGTAGAAATATAGAAATATCTGAATATCAGGTAGAAATATCGAAATATCTGAATATCAGGTAGAAATATCGAAATATCTGAATATCAGGTAGAAATATCGAAATATCTGAATATCAGGTATAAATATAGAAATATCTGAATATCAGGTAGAAATATAGAAATATCTGAATATCAGGTAGAAATATAGAAATATCTGAATATCAGGTAGAAATATAGAAATATCTGAATATCAGGTAGAAATATAGAAATATCTGAATATCAGGTAGAAATATGGAAATATCTGAATATCAGGTAGAAAGATTAAATTTTATGGCGCCAACCACCCCTTTAGATTGATATCTCCCAGTGTTTCTGATTTTAAGTCCAGTGAGCCTTAACTTTAGAATCAATTTCCAGACCTTAAACGTAGATATTATCTTTTTGCTATTTTATACTTGTTGGTTGGGCTATGTGTTTTGAATATTTAAGTTTAAAGGTATATTACGCTGTTTTTGACAGGGGTTTTTGACAGGTTTTCAATAAGAAATGAAAATATGATGACAGTGTGCACTTCGTTGTAAATACTTTTACGTGTTCCCCTGTTCCAGGATTATAGCTCTGGTCTAGAGGATTCTATAGATGAAGCTGTTTTGGTTTACAGTGCTGCTCCTGATTCACAGATTTCTGATCATACGGAGGTAGGCTGCTGTTAGAGTAGCAGAGAGCAGGTTAGAGTAGCTTAGAGCAACTTAGATCAGCTGAAAGCGGCTAAGAGTAGCTGAAAGCAGCCTAGATCATCTGAGAAGAGCTAAACCTTGTGCAGCTTAAAGCAGCATCTATGCTTCTAAAACAGTTTAGAGCAACTTAGAACAACTTAAAGGTCCTAGATTCTAGAAATTCAGATAATTAAACAAAAAATTCCTTTTTAACATTTAGTATAAGGAGCTAAACAATCACCTCAAACTATAATATTTTAATCCTTATATCTTTATTATATTTCTAACTATGAATACTGCTTCATCAAATAGTCAATTTTGTATTGCAATTTTTTTAATGTTTAAACCATCGGATTGCAAAGATATAGGGATTAGAGAATTAGAGTTTGAGGAGAGTGTTCAGTTCTTTAGTCTTCATGTATTCTGGATATTTAGGGTAGAACATATATATAGAAACATGTTTGGAATTTTGGACAGTTAAATTAAGTGCATTCTATTTTTAATGTTTAATGTGGTTTTATTTATCGATATTAAACACTACTTTACAGGAAACTTAATTGAAGTTTTTATTGATTGTTCTTTTCCAAACAAATAATTGTGGAAACTTTATCAAACTAGGCTTTCAATCCTAAACATTCTCTCTTTGTATACATTATAAAACAAAAACAAAAAATTTTGCTAGTTTTATAAAAAATTTCGTGGATTTTCAAAATTTTATGGAAATCGAATTTTGTTGGAGGCTAATTTTTTTTATTTTGATCATTCATAAACTTCACTGGGGTCTTGTGAGGTCCCACAGTCTACACACCATTTGAGCCGGATCGCTTTAGCCGTTTTTACGTTTATTGGATACAAACAAACAGACAAGCAAAGTTTATAAATAGATGAACTGTAGATGCAATTTCAAGTGATCCTCAACTGGTGGCGTTGCATGTCCGATTCACAACGCTATCGTTAAAAACTTTGTCTGGTAAAGAATGAATTAGATGTAATTGTTTTTTTTTTAAATTGTGGTTTTCTGCTTCAGAAAAAATAATATTTACAGAATTAAGCACTTTTTAAGTAGAAAAACGACGTGATGTTAAAAAATATAACGATATTAGGGGTTTAAGGATTTTATTTATAATTATGACAACATGTCCCTTTCCAGGTGTTTATTTTCCCTTGTAGGATTTTTAACCAATTTTTGTACTTAACTTATTTTTTAATCTACAGTAAAATGGTAAATGGTGGAAAAATATTTTATTTCGCAAGTCAAAATGATAAGAATTCAAAAACATTTCAAATTTTAAGAAGTCAAATTGAGATAAAAATAAAAAATGCTATCAAGAAAACTATTTATTTTTAATAAGCATCTTGAAAATATAAAAAAAAAACTTGACAAAAATGTATAAAAGAATCTAAAAATGATATTTTAGAAAGAAATTTTTTAAATATTTCATTTCTTTTCTTCTTAAAGTACAACCATGTTTACTTTCTGCAAAGAATGAATTGTTTTGTAAAAATGTTATTCTCCAGAGAACGTAGAGAATTAAATTTAGTGACGTCAAAACAGAATATGAAAATTTTATTGTTAACTTAAATTGACTGTACAAGCGTAATTTCAAGTGACCTTCCATTTATAGCAAGGCATACACGATTCACTACGGTACCCGTTAAACCTTTGTCCGGACAACGTCGAAGTAGATACCCTCATTTGTACAGCTGAAGCACAGACTACACAGACTCTTATCTCCTTTTACTGGGTGGGCTACATAGGCCTATGTTGACCCGGCACGACATGCTATGTTTTTACAAAAGGGTTTTTAAGTGCCATCTCACGGCCACTTGTTCAACATAATACCCATTCAGGGGTTAAGTTTTACAACTGTTAAGATATACTCCAATTTTAAACATGAAACAGAGCATTTATGAATTCAGTCTTTTTTAAAGATTTTGTGTTTCCGATCCAAACGATCCTTAAATATCCCTGAATACAGATGTTTGTTGATTGGTCGTGTACAGTACTTGTATACAATAGAACATGCTGTGGAAAATATCGCATATTTTAGCTGATAATCGATCTCTGTAACTCTCTTATCTCTGAGCTGGGGATAGAGTGCCGGGCCGGAGACTACAGGTTACAGTGTACACTGTACTCTCCGTGCTAGTTTTTGGTAGTGTACACTCGCGCAGTTTCAACTGTTACTTAATTTCCCGCTATATAAATAAGAATTGTCTAGGTTTGGGGGGAGGAGCAGCGGGAAGCAGGACTAAGGACGGATAGTCCTAGCCGTAGACTCGCCAGGACGGATCCAAGAGGACAAAGGACAAAGAACGTGATTTCAGGTCCTTAATTGTTCGGCATTTTCTAGTAATTTTCGTATTTCTGAATTTTATGGAATTAATTAAAATCAAATTAAAGTGTATAAAAATATCGATTTGGAGGCTGAACAATTATAAATGATAGGAAATTGATTTTATTGAGATTTAAACGATATACAGGGTTACCCACAAAATATGAGACTTCAGAGATGATTGTACGAAATTTGTTTAGTCCGTTTTCTTGCATTTAGGGTTCTTTGTAGTGCAAAACTGTTCCTAATTATTTAGTAAACCATTAAAATGTACTTAATTGAATGCAACAATCAAAAATCAAGATTTAAACCGTCATTTTCAGAGTTTTGGGTCGTCTTTACAGTCTCATCCTTTGTTGGCAACCCTGTACCTATACATGGAAATATAAACAGAGATTTGCAAGGGAGATCCAAGAAGAATTTGCAAAGGGGGGATCTAAAAAGGATTTGCAATGGGGGATCTAAAAAGGATTTGCAATGGGGGATCTGCAAGAAGGATTTTTAAGGAGAATCCGAGACGGATTTGCAAAGAGGATCCGAGAAGGATTTGCAAGGCTACCTACCCTCC
>NW_019397101.1:182161-193345 GCF_000591075.1 Eurytemora carolleeae
TGGGGGTCTAAGAAGGGTTTGCAAGGGGGGGGTCTAAGAAGGGTTTGCAAGGGGGGTCTAAGAAAGGTTTGCAAGGGGGATCTAAGAAGGATTTGCAAGGGGGGGATCTAAGAAGGATTTTCAAGGTGGAACCAAGAAGGATTTGTACTGTTAAAAATGGGATGAACACTGTTCAGTGTACAGGATTCAATCTAGTGGACGTGGATTTTGTAGTTTTTAAAACAGGAAAATTTATCTATGGGGTCACTTTCCCCTTTACCCTCCCCTCCTGATGATTTACTGAATGTACAGTGCATTTCTAAATCGACTCTTTTTGATCAAATTATAAATGTAATTTTGTTCAGAAGAGTTTTCTGATTATGGGAAACCTAGTTTCTATTCGGAGTCGGAGTCTAGTGTAGAGAATAGTGTGGAGAGGCCAAGAACCCCATTCGTTGATGTTATCAGGTTAGTTTAGGAGAAAATACATAGATCACTGCAAACTAGACAACATCACTGGTCCAACTTTGTGACCTCGTAACTTCTGTGGTTTTGATGTTACGCCGAATTATATAAAAAGCTAATTTATCTGATTAAATATTAGAAATTCAAAACAATTTTGTTCTTCACGATAGCTCTTCAATAAGAGGAGTTATGGTAGAAAACATTTAAGATTTAAAGTTTACGTTTAATTTACTTTTTTTGACGTGAGATGGTGCTTGTTTAGAAAAATATACATGAATGGTGATCTTACAGATAATAAAACTATTCTTTTTTCAGAGAGTTCTTGGAAAAAAACATTTCAAGAAGTAATGAAAAATATATTCCGTTGAGTACTCAGAGTACACATATTGAGTACAAGCAACCAGTACTGTACTCCCCTGCTGTTCAGTACAAACCAGCTGTACCCTTGGTGCCTACTGACCGTACACTGTACACTTTAAAAACTACCCAAGATACTAGAACGTTCTTTAAGACGCGTTCACGGAGACCACAAATCAAAACTACGGTACAACAAACAACAATACTGAACACCACTCCTGTGTACATTGAAAAGCAGTACAGTACAGCTAGACCAGTAAGAAAGTACATTGAGGTTCCATCTAAACAACAGTTAGGAACCCGAAACCAAAAAACTTTTGATAGAGAAAGTAGATCAGGTATTATTATCATCATTGTTATTATCAATATTCTAATGCATGTTGTATTATTACTATAATTATTACTATTATTGTTATTATTATTTATTATTATTACTTTTACCGTTATTATTATTATCACCAGGCCTGTGGAGGGTAGAGGAAGACTATGATGATAAAAATGATGAATTTGGAATAACTCATCAACAAATAGAAAACACAACTAGGTAAACAAATAGACAAAAACCCCGACAAACAAACACACAAAGACACAGACAATTAAGAGAAACATGAAAGACATAATCAAAAATAAGTAAAAGAAAGAAAAAGAAGTATTCAACAGCAAAGCGTCACTAAACTAATAATTTAACAATCAAACTTGAAGAAACTTTTATGATATATAAACGCCAATTCCTGTCAGACACCCCCCCCCCCTCTTCAACAAAACAAAGATAAACAGGACATGGAATAGCTAACAAAAACAGTTGCAGCAAAGGTAATCTTGATATCTGAAATTCATATAAATCATAGAACGGTTCGATTTAGAAAAATAAATGGAGCTGAGATAGAAAGATACAAGGATTACGTGGATATACTTTATATGGCGGGAAATTAAGTGCCAAGAAACCGCGCAAGTGTACACTAGCACAGAGTGTACAGTGTACACTGTAACCTCAAGTCTCCAGGCACTCAATCTTCAGCTATACAAATGAGGGTCCCGTTGCCGGTACAAAGGTTTCAAGGGTACCGTTGTGAATCGGGCAGTCCCTTTAACGTAAAATGTTCAGATCTGCCGGAGAAAGAGCATTCGAAGAAATCCGTCATCTGATCCAACTGGAGGAGCAGGATCCTGATCTTAAACCTCTTCAGCTTACCCTCCTCCTCTCATCCGTCCTTGCAGGAACCCTTCTCCTTGTACTCATAGGTAGGGATGGGTCAAGGTTGATAACAAGGTTTGATACTTCAGATGCGCTCCAATATAGGTAAAGACGACCGGTATAGCAATGGGCACACATTTTGCGTCTCACTAAATATAAACAAACTCAAAAAATGGAAAACTTGCAATTTTTAGCTTTAAACTTGTTAGCACAATCAATATTTGTTAAATGTGATGATTGTTAGTTAAGTATCAGTGATGTCATATGAGGATTTAAAGTCTCCATTTCAATAAAGACGACATTTACCTAATATGGAGCCCATCCAGAGTATTTAACCTTATATACAACCTAGTGGAATGGGTAGAGATGTACATTCAGTTGGAAAGATTTTGGCTTGTTTTTTGCATTCACTTTCTCTTAGGGGCAAAACTTGGCATTAATTGTCTGTTCATCATTTTATCTCTGACAGAAAATAAATGCAAAAAATTACCCCAAAATGATTAAAAAACTATGTAAAAGCGATGAAAATGCGAACATTTTGTAACGATCAATTTGGGAAAGTTTCGAGATTATTTTTTGGGTAAAGATATTACAAAGTTGAATTAAAGCAAACTTAAAAATAATACAGTAATAAAATAATATTGTTAAAAACTATTCCTAAACGATTAAAAACTTTAGGGATGAACATCGTTTTCAGGTCCGGTTTCAGGTCCGTTTGCAGGTCCGTTTTCAGGTCTGGTCTTATGTCTGTTTGCAGGTCCGTATTCAGGTCTGTTTTCAGGTCCGTTTTCAGGTCTGTTTTCAGGTCCGTATTCAGGTCTGTTTTTAGGTTGGTTTTCGGCTTTATAGTTAATCTAAACAAATTTGAGATTATTAACAAAAAGTAAAATCTGGTTAAATTAAGACTAAAAGATTAGAAAAATAGAGATTATATTTTTTTCATTTTGTGTTTCTGGCAGCAAGCCAATATCTGCTTTTGATTTGTAATATATACGTAAAGTAAATATATTTAATATACTATAGTATAATCAACTTATAAAAGCCAAATATATGACAACATAGATGATCGATCAAAAAGAGACAGTGCTTGATTTTCGATATTTTCATGATTTTTATAAACTTTTTTGGAATCATTCTAGACAATACTATCCATAAACATTATATAAATCGTAGTTAGTAAAAACAACGTAGAATCTACTTTTCCATCTTGAGCTCCCGGTCTTAAACATTATATAGATCGTACTTAGTAAAAAAACGTAGAATCTACCTTTCCAATCTTAGGCTCCCGTTTTTAAACATTATATAAATCGTACTTAGTAAAAAAAAACGTAGAATCTATCTTTCCATCTTGAGCTCCCGGTCTTAAACATTATATAAATCGTACTTAGTAAAAACAACGTAAAATTTATCTTTCCATCTTGAGCTCCCGGTCTTAAACATTATATAAAGTGTACTTAGTAAAAACAACGTAGAATCTATCTTTCCATCTTGAGCTCCAGGTCTTGTACCCTTGGGACTGCATAATTGATAATACTAACAGTGCCCTCATTGGATATCGAGATCAAGCATTCAATATTAACAATATACACACCAATAAGTTCCGATATGTGTGAATTTAAATCAATGAAATCCGCTAAATTTTGAACAAATTTGCGATAGTGTTTCATAGTCGAAAGTGGGTTTTATCTAATTATTTATTTTCCAGTCTGTTAGAGGTTACCTAAGCTGCTTGTATTGTGTATTGTGTATACCATGTCTGTTTGTTTGTATCCAATAAACGTAAAAAACGGCTGAACTGATCAATCTCAAATTTTTTTTAAGGTCACCCCAGGGAAGATTTATGGGTGCTCAGAGTTACAAAAATTTGTCTCAAAAATCTTAGATTTTGTAAAATTTTGAAATTCCTCGAAAAAATATTATTAAATCCGCAAACTTTTTTGTTATTGTTTTATACTGTACAAAGTGAGATGCTCCCAGATATCTAGATACAGAATCTAGATATATCATATTTTATCTAGATATATCATATTTTATCTAGATATATCATATTTTATCTAGATATATCATATATAGATATATAGCTAGGAATAGAATCAAAGTATTAGATCGAGGCTAAACTTTTAATAGAATTTAAACAATTTAGATTAAACGCTTTGTCTGTTATTGATATTTATAGCGAAAATGTTGATTTTAAATTTTTTCTTTTAAAATCCTTTTCTTATTTTCTCACATATAGAAAGTTATAATTGAACTATATAAAGTTATATCATAGATAGTTACTCATCATCTTTCTAAACAAAATAATGATTTTAGAAGTCACGTAAAATGTTTATTTTTTAATGGAGGCTGTAAATACTTAAATGCGCAAAGTTCAAAAGACAAAAATGACAATTTTTAAATTGAGAATTATAGCAAAACCAAAAAAGGTTTTTTTATTGAAAACTATGTAAAGCTTAAACCAAAGTCGGATTTTCTAAACAACCAGATTAGTTGAACTAAAGTTGAATAAAATTCGATCTTTTTGTTTCAAATTTAATATATATGGCTTCAGGAATGAACTATACGTAGACCAAATTGAACTGCTTCTCTTGAAATTGAACCGGCGCGCTACAAAAGTAGTTAATTTTAGTCTACTTAGTTCAACTACTTCTTACTATTTAAAGATTTCGTCCCATGTAAATCATAAAAAATTCTTATTTTTTTCCCTTCAGGTATATTTCAACAATGTCCTCGTTATTTTTAAAAGCTCTATAAAACATGAATGAAATCTAAAAATATATTTTTGTTTTCCAGAAGAGTTAGTTTCTGGTGGTATTTTTACAAGTTTAAACAATTGGATTCTTTTCTCTGCAAAATAAATATTCTTTCTAATATCTTCTCTGAAACGTTAAATATATATTTGTTTGTCTATCTGTATTCAAAAAACTCCGAACGGCTGAACCGATCGGGACCAAATTTGCTGTGGCATCTCAAATGACCCCAGGGAAGGTTTACGTAGTGGAAGAATTTGGTCCGGAAATAAAATGTCGACATTTATCATTTTTTAAATGCGCCAAATTAAACAAAAATTCCGAGAAAAATTGAGATTATTTAAAAATTGCGGAATTTAAAGCATCAGTCAAAAACTAAAATTGTAATGACATCTTTTTAAAATGGTATAAATTTTTTACTTTTCTTGAAATAAGATCAATTTTGGTCATTTTCCTGTAAGTCTTATTTATAAAAAACATTAACACACCTGTGAACTTCCAATCATGTGACAATATAATGAAGATTTTTAATGATTATCAATCACTCAATAATGTGAAAATTCCTTAAAGGAATATATTAATGGTCTCAACAACAGGATGTCATGATTTTTTGAGATTTACTACAACAAATTCAACTCAATCAAACAGTCAAAGTTTAAAATATGAAAGAAAAAGAAATACCGAAGAAATAATTATGATTTTATTCTTTGTTTATTATTCCAGTTTTTACGATTCTTTGATTTGATCTTTTTCCGTCTGCTGTACACAGATTTGACATATGAGATTTGGCGATTCATATAATGTACTTTACTTGAGATACACCATTAAACTGCAAAAATAGCACTTCGGATAGAAATGGAATAACAATACCATGCATTGGTACTGGCAGTCAATTAATATTTAAAAATTCTAAAAACATTATTCTCACTAATGAATAGAAATCTGTTTAAAAGGAAAGCGCTTGCCGCCATTTTATTTTTCAGATAAAGCTTTAAACGTAAAATTAATTAAAGGTGAAAGTTTCAGTAAAAGTTTCCAAGTTTTGTAACAAATTTGGAAATATATACAATCGATTTCCGATACATTTACAAACCATACGCTCATAGGTTATCAACACAATGCGCAATTTAAAAAATATTTTAAAAATGTACTTTTTCTGTACTCTTTTCCTGTATTCTTTTCCTGTATTCCCATTTCAAGGATTTTGCATCAGTTTTACACTCTTTTCTCAGAAAATAAAAGTTTATTGTGTATTTTCTTTATGTTTTTGCATTTGCTAAAAGCTCAAAAAGATCGCCTCGTAAAAATCATTGAAAAACATCTATCCCATTACATAAACGACATAAACGTTTTTTATATCTTTTAGTAGTAAAAGATCAGATGTTTTCTCGCCCAAGCCCAGGATTGCAAACTGAAGAATTTTTTTTAAATTGCTTATTCTTTTAAAATAAAATCCCTCCAGATCAATTCTTAGTAAACCCCAGGAACTGATATAAACCTCTAACATTTTTTTAACTTCATATATATCCAACCTGATGGTTTAAACTCTTTTATATTTTAAACTTTGATTATTCAAAGCTTAAAATGTATAGACCTGCGACATCAGGTTGCAAAGATTATAGAGATTTCCTTATTTTTCGATTTATTATTATAAACACATCAACTCTATATAGAAGAACAGTATGTCTCACTTAACATGGAATTAAGTGACGACTTTTAAATCGTCTTTGGTTCACGCGACTTTTATTAATAAAGGAATTGAGACTTTGCCAGAAACTCAAATTTTCTCATTCCTATATCTTTGCAACCCAATGTCGTAGACCTTAGATATTTCAAACTTAGACTATTTGACAGAATTCATAGTTTGAAATTTCAAAGTTTTATTACATTATCTTTTAAGATATAGGGATATGAAAAACAGAGTTTGTGGCAAGGATTTAATCACTTTGTGATAAAACTATTGTGTGGATATTGTTGAAGATCTTTAACCCTTGATCCCGATATCCATGCAAAACATTATATAACCAAGAAATACCAAAGCACTGCCGTAGTAAATTTGAATTCGAACAGGACCTGCCCAGTTTGTACTGGTCTGCTAGATAACAGTGTGTACTGATCCGATCCTATGGTACAGTACGTCCCCCTAACCAGACTTACATACGACCGGGGTCAATTTTCTTGGCATAGTCCCGTCGGAGGGCTAACTATGACAACTCCCATGGAGCGATCAGACTTTTTACAGTGCCAGGCCTAATCCTAGGCCTATTTGACCGACCCCACTGGCTTAGTCCACCGTGAAAGAGAACTTAAATTTATCCGTAGATCTGCATAAGATAGAGATCAATGCTTGATCCCGATATTCATGCAAAAACGTTATAACGTTTAAATCTGATCATATCATAAACATAATAATGAAATCCCTATAGTTTCATATTCAAATTTTATCCTTAAATAATTTTTTTTTAAAGAAAGACGATTTTGATATCGTCACTCTCATTTTTATTTGGACACGTCTGTCGCATTTCTGATGTAGACTCACACGTAATTTTTATTGTAAATGTTATATATATATATATTTGTAATTTATATAAACGATTCATTCTTGATAAGATTTGTTTGTTCAGGAGTTATTGGTTGGAACAAATATAAATCTTCACAGTTTAAAATTCTAAACAATGCGGATACAACCTACCACAACATGTCCCCCTTCCCCACCTCCTTCCCCCTGGAGAGGGGACAGGAGGAGTCCAGGATAGGCGAAGGAGAATCTACCGTTGCTCCTGCAGTTGCCAGGAGTTTGAAAAATATTCGTCAAGAATCGACCGAGTCGAGGTCGACATTACAGTCCTGTGTTGTGGACGAACGAGGACGAACCATACTTAAGGTTTAATCCTCGTTTAAGGGGACTGTGTAAACGTAATTTTGAGTGATCAAGTTTACAGATTCTCTCATTCATAACCTTATCCTTCCAACCTTGGTATGATCATGAGTAAATGAGATATCCATGGGTTTAAATTTGAAAATTATTTTCAACTCCGGGGTTTTTATTGTACATTTCTGCTGCAGAAACAATAGAGGAAATTGTCACAATTAAACACATTTTAAGCTGAAGAAACGCCATTATATCTTCCACATTACAGGAATGGGGTTAATGATACCGATGTAAATCAGGCATGACCATATAAGTTGACATAAAAGTACCACAGTCTCTTTAAGATTTTGTTTATATCGCAATTTAGTTTTAAAATTTATCAACTCACAATTGGACCAATTAGAATTAATTTTAAGAAAACAATAACTTAAAAAAAATTTACTTACAGTTTTTTTCTCTAAGCCAGTAATTGAAAATGTAAAAATGTTTATGATTTGTAAATGTGATTTAAAACAGATTTAGAAAAAGCTTTAGTTACAGTGGGACTCATAAAACCGAGGAATAGGAAGACGACCGTAAGTCTCAAATTTTGATGTTTAATTGAAACTTTTCTTAACTGATATTCAAGTAATTCCACCCGTTAGATAATACAATAGCTTGGTGTGACAATGACATTTTGAAAACATTTTACGGGACGATTATTCCAAACGACGCAAGTGGATATTACTTGCGCGCAATTGCGAGCCCAGTAAACTCCTTACAAATCCGCGAAATTTCGCACAATTCGAGAACAGTTGCGCGCAATTCCGGGCAACGGAATTGCGATTGGAAACCCTAGTCCCACTGTACAATATCTAAATATTCAACAAGGTTTGCTTGTCTATAGTAATTTGCTCAAGTATATATTTATATAATATTAAGAGATATTTGCAAAACTACGCTCAACTATATTATTTTGCCTAATAAGCTTGTGGTCTGATTGAGTTTTATTGTTTTCTTGGTTTATCTGATTGATTGATTGATTGATATAAAAGAAGAAGGATGGCCGATCATTTAAAATAATATACTGTGTGTTTTTTCCCCTGATAACCTCACCGAACGAGAGGTTTTTTTTACTTAATATTCATTGTTTTATCTAAAAAATGCAGTTCTTCAAATTTGGCTTCAAACGAACATTTTCGGTCATTTTGTTATGAGCTTCCTAAAACAAACTGTTGTTCATATACAGTGGTAGGCGATAAATCAACACAACGAGGACAACTTTTGATATAAATTTTGATTTCTGTCAACCTGTTAAACAGCATGGATACACATAAACATAAAAGTCAAGAGAAGCTGTCAAAAAAGCTTCTCTATGATTACTTGTAAACTTGTAATTCGAAAAAAGCTTGTCAGCAATCAAAACTTAAATAGAAAAGTCGTCTTCATTGTATTGATATAATCGCTTACCACTGTTTAAATATAAAGATTGGAATAATCCCTGAACTTGATTGAAATATTTCTATTCAGTATTTCAACTTTTTAACATTGTTTTAAAAATGTAAAAAATTTTCGAAATTTATTTGAATTGTTTTTACTCTTCTCATAAACTTACAAGATAAAAATGTTGCTCCGTCATTTATTCGAGAAAACTTTTATTTTTCTACTTTCATCATTTCTAGGAAAAAGAGCAGTTTTCTATTTTACTACAGGGCGTCCCACAAAACATGACAGTTGGTGAATAGTTTTGAATGTCTTCTTCCATATACTGTATTAGATATTAATGACGTTTTGTAGTTTTTTTGAGTTTTAAAACGTTTTTACTCGAATTTTATTTTGAAATCGATTTTATTATGAAATATTTTTTATTTTTCGGTTTGGTATCGCATACCTTTTAAACCATTCACCATCTGTCATGTTTCGTGGAACACCCTGTATTTTCTGTGTGTATGTATGAACACTGCTTTAATGGGATTGTATACGTAATTTTGACACCATTTTATAGGAGTGGCATGTTCAATGCACGACGGTACCAACCTATATCTGATTCATCCTTACTCACAGGTGTAAATAGTGCCTTTGTGAATCGAGCATGACATTATATAAATGGAGAGTCATCTGAAATTATGTCATTATCCCTTTTATTTGAAAGTCTATTAACTTATAAATAATGTAAATTCAAGTAGATAATAATATTTACTGACGCCGCTGGAAAAGCATAAATTCGTTTATAATTGTTAAACTATTGAAAAATAGATCTTAGAATAGATAATATGTTTTGAAAAATAACATAATTATGATTATTTAATTATGATTGTTACTTCTGGTTCTAATTCTATCTGTGTAAAAACTAAACATGTGATAAATGTGCCCATTTCTTCAATTTTTAATAAACATTTTCATGCCAAAATTTAAAACTTGGATCAGTATGTATAAGATATGGTTAGTGTTTTTGATGTTTTAATCGAAAGATTAAACAAAATTATTTTTATTGTTTTCCAGTCAACATTTTCAGATTATTAGAGACACAATTTAATCATTTATTGCAACTTTAGAATATATAAATATAGATTGCAATAATATAAATATAAGGAGAAAAAAGAACTGATAAATCTGTACCTACGTCATTTTTGAATGAGCTGCTAAACATTTGTTTGAAATTTGAATTTGGTGGTAAACTGTACAAACAATTGATAGGAACAGCAATGGGAATACATCCAGCCCCTTCCTATGCAAACATTTTTATGGCTAAGCTTGATGATCAAATTGTGAAACTTGCAAATACATACAAAATAACTGATGAGTGCCCCCTGAAGTCCNCATTTCTTCAATTTTTAATAAACATTTTCATGCCAAAATTTAAAACTTGGATCAGTATGTATAGGATATGGTTAGTGTTTTTGATGTTTTAATCAAAAGATTAAACAAAATGATTTTCATTGTTTTCCAGTCAACATTTACAGATTATTTGAGACACAAAGGAATTGAGTCATTGCCACAAACTCTGATTTTCAAATCTTTATATTTTTGCAACCCAAAGTGGTAGACCTTAGATGTTTCAAACTATGAATTCAGTGAGATCAAAATAATAAAGTTTGAAATATCAAATGTTTACACCATTGCAATGGAAAGATAAAGGGATTAGAAAATTTGATTTTGTGGCAAGGGCTCAATTCCTTAATCATTTATTCCACCTTTAGAATATATAAATGTAGATTGTATCGTGTTTCTATATAACGTAAAAACAAGTCCAGTTTAACACGATTTCTTATTTAATTTTAAATTATTTTCGAAAATATTTTATCAAGGGCGTATACATGGGGCAAGGGGACAGTTCTAAAGGGAATCTGATCTAAAATAATTTGACCTACGTGGACTTTGATTTGTGTGTACTGTACTCAAGTAAGAAAAACTTTGCACACACATTTAAAAACATGAAGGAAAACTTTTTTGTAAAATGAAGATTTTGAAAAAATTATTTCTGAGTCAGAATTTTTAAAAAAACGTACTTGCATAATAACTTGAAACGCAGTGTTGAAACAGATATTAAAAAATTTTAGATCTGAGTCTACACTTTTTAGATCACA
>NW_019397102.1:0-1166 GCF_000591075.1 Eurytemora carolleeae
GGGGGCCGAGCGCTGCGGCTAGCACAGGCTAGGGGGCCGAGCGCCGCGGCTAGGACAGGCTAGGGGGCCGGCGCTGCGGCCAAATAATCAATTTAGGAGTTTTATCTATCCCCCCCTCCACCAAGCTAGGAACCACGCCTGTGTATTGATTGCTTCCCAGCATTATAAAGTTAATAATTCATTATATTTTGAATTTCTCGGACTGCGACTGCAGCTGACGTAACATATTTTTTTTTTCGAAATAATACAATCGGCTGATTTATTTGATTATTATTTCTATTACTTATTCAATTTATTTGCTTTATTCAATGATATTTTAATAAAATAAACTATTGCTCAAAAATGTAAATTGCAAGTGTAATATACTCTACATTTTATTCACATCGAACGTGGAGTGAATCTACGAACCAAAATACGAGTAATGATTAATTGATTGTCGTAGAGAATGTCGTCTTTGTATACACATTTTACATGTTTTAATACAAAAACGTAAATTTCTTGCCAACTCAAATATCGAAAGTTTTCATATTTTAGTACATAATAACGAAAACATTAAAATATGATAAATTTAAATTTAATTGGGCTGCTGTTACTGAAAAAAAAACATCAAATGGTGTCTAAAGAGAGGGACCATCCCTTTCCGCTCA
Source organism: Eurytemora carolleeae (assembly GCF_000591075.1). Taxonomy (NCBI): domain Eukaryota; kingdom Metazoa; phylum Arthropoda; class Copepoda; order Calanoida; family Temoridae; genus Eurytemora; species Eurytemora carolleeae. The sequence goes on from NW_019397102.1 coordinate 648, forward strand.
AATTCTGAACGAAACATCGTCTTTTTCTCCGGCCACAGTTGTCTTTAAAAAGTAAGACTATTACCAATTAACAGAGAAAAGGCTGTTTAGTTTACCCTGAAATCACCCATATAAGTGAACTGTCTCTTTAAATAAATCAGAAATGGTTAATAACTTTTTTATTGATTAAGCTACATGGCTAACATTTAAATATTTGAAAAGCCCTTAAAAAATGGATGTGAAAACTTGTGTCACATCTTAATATTTGTCAAAATTAAAATAACTATTTGTGAACATTTTTGTGACGTACTTGTTGAACTTCCTTGCATGCTAACCATTAAAGTATAGAAGTATAATTTTTTAATGCTTGAAAAATACTGCAGATCTACTCTTTATGTTTAAATAAGTTTTACAGATTTTTTTATTTCGGCTCGACATTGAAGAGTCAACAGACAGTTCCCTTGATTATATCGTAAACAAAACTGCTTATCGAAGTTTGTTATTTAGAATTGGAGGATCAATTCTTAATACACAGATTCA
>NW_019397102.1:1664-73115 GCF_000591075.1 Eurytemora carolleeae
AATAAATTTCAATTATTCTATCGTTTTTTTCGATAACACAAAAAGTATTTAAGCTAGGAATTTCAAATTTTCTGGCTTTTTTAACACTTGTCCCTCACTTAAGGCTAAAACCTGGGCTTTTACACCTACTGCCTGAGCCATCAGACATACTGACTAAATTCCTTATTTTACCTATACCAGACTAAATCTAAATTTAGACCTACTTCCTTGGATTTCAACATTTTATAGCTCTTTGAAAAGCCTACAACAAAATCAAGCAGATCTCATAATTTTTGGAAAGAAATTTTGCACAGATTTTTACATAGACGCCTTTAAAGGGAATTTTTTACATTTTCAGTTTTTCTTGAAAACACATTTAAGTTTTGTTTCACAATAAAAAAATAGAAGGGGAGGTCAATTTGGCGTTTGTTGTAAAACTAAATCTTAAATTATTTTTGAATGTTCAGGATGGTCAGTGTACGATGGGGCAAAAATTTGGTAAGATCTATAATTTTTGAAAATTCATTGATAGAATTTAATTTAAAATTCATTGATAGAATTTAATTTAAAATTCATTGATAGAATTTGATTTAAGATTTATTGATAGAATGTGATTTAAAATTCATTAATAGAATTTATTTCAAAATTTTCAAACATTTCAAACTATTGGGAGGAAAAGTGTGAATAGCTTTTATTTGTTGAATATTGGCCTCCCAAATATCCAAGAAGCAGAATTAGGATTTAAAAAAAAACAAATTTTTTAGCAAATATTTGTTTTAGGTTTTGGCGGGAATCAATACAATGCTACAGGGGCATGGGAAGCACCACTGGGTAATTTATATAGTGTTAGATGCAACATAAGATTATTAAAATCTAGATTTTGTTTAAATCTACAACGTGTTTTAATCCTGTGGTTTATTTGATCTTTTTACTTTATTGGGTCAACTTTTTAGATATCATTGAACAGCGCCTCCTTTGTATAGTATAGACGACAAGTCAAGTCGAAAGTTCAAAAAAACAGCCTTTTTTCTATTTTCTTAGGAATGGGCAGTTTTCACTTTTTTAAACGATTTTGGTCGGTTTGTTGACGATAACAAATTTTACGGAGAACATAGTTTTTAATAAGACATCCTAACACTATGCATGATTTCACAAAAAAATAACATAATTAAGACAACATTCATAAACCTTTATTTTAGTTAAACAATTTTCGACAAACACAAAATTTTTTGTTTTCTTGCTTAAAATGTTTAAACTAACATTTTAACACTCTGAGACCGCCAAAATATACATAAACTCATAAACTATACAATTTACATCTTTGGTTTCGATTTATTCTAAAAAAGAGTTAAAAAATTGTGTAGATATATTATGAAGTAGGAGAATTGATCACTGAAATCCAAATTTATATGAGAAACAACAAGGAGAAGGGGGGGGGGTGATAAATAATAATTTGATGTAAAAAATTATTTTTAGATTGCATACCAGCAAAATGCATGCAAATTGGAATCGTTAATTTAGGGAAAAAAAGTTTGATAAACATTTTAAAAACTGTTTCTGAAACTATAGTGTACTATATCATTATTACTCACTTCATCGTGAATTTCATATTGAACGTGCTATAAAGTATTCATCGTGCTATAATGTTAAATCAGCTGTACATTATAGCACGTGTGTATAAAGTTTTGATTGGTTCCCTGATTTTCTCCAAAAAATTTAGGATATTTCCAAAATATTTTTTAAATTGAAATGAACATAAAATTGAAATCAACATTATACATTTTGATTTCTGCTTTGTTTCAAAGTTTATTTGATCTAGAAACAGCCATTGAAATAAGACAAGTACACAAACATTTCATAAAATTACCTATAACACCATTATTTTGGTACGACGTGCTTTAAAGTTTTGGACTTAAATTTTTTGTATATCTCGAAAGTTTTCGCCTTTTTAGATTATATTTTGAGTATTTTGAAAATTTCTGTCAAAAACTTTATAACACCGTGAACCAAATAACAGTGTTATAAATAGTTATTATAATACTATAATTTGGTTTACAGGACATAACATTTTTTTGGCAGAAATTTTCTCTTAAACATTATAGTTATCCTTACAAGGTTTTGATATAATCTGAAACATAAAAAATCTTCCTTTTTTATTTTGCAAACTTTTCGATTGCAAACTGTTAACGATCGTTAACAAAGGGTCATTGTTAACGATCGTCAACAAAGGGTCGTCGCTAACGATCGTTTTTCAAATCGATCGTTTAAAAACAACCATATTTAAAAAACTAACTTTTTGAAAAACTATTGTTTTAAAAAACGATCGTTTCGTTTTCGATTATTCATTGTCGTTTCTATAACGAAACGATCGTTTTTCAAAAAAAATGAAAACGTTAACTTCCCTAGGCTTTGTACAGTATTAAACAAAAATAAAAAAGTTTGCGGATTTCATAGTATTTTTTATCGCATTTTCAAAATTTACATAAAAAACTTTTAAACACAAATTTTTTATATTTTGATAATTCATAAGCCTTCCCTGGGGTCATGCGAGGTCCCACCCCAAATTTGGGCCAAATCGGATCAGCCGTTTTGACGTTTATTGGATACAAACAAACAAACAAACACCCAAGTAAATTAATATATAGATAAAAGATTATTCCCAAAATAAATTTTATTCTTCATACAAAACTATTTTCTTTTTTATATGTTTAATGTTTAGTATTTTCTGAAGAAACTCCCTATGGATGTGCCTGTAGATGTAAGACCAACTCTGAGTGCACTCACTTTGTTTGGTACTCCAATGACACTGAAGGAAACATGTGTGTTCTAAGAAAAGATCTTGGCGCTGTTGTAGTTGTATCTGAAAATCATTTTGGAGGATTTCTTAGCTGTTAGTTTCATGATTAACTAACAGATAAATAAGTAAAATTGACCCAAATTGGTTAATGAAAAATAAATAAATTATTTACTTTAAAACTTGCTTGTCTGAATATTTTTTTTAGAAACTAATTTTGTTCAGGACAAATCTAACCTGCTAACTATATTGTGTGACCGATTGTTCAACCGCTAGGTATCTCTATAATATTCTTATCTGATAGATTATGAGAACATTCGTAGCTAAGATCGGCCATTGTGTTGTTTACAAGATATGGGCTCTTTAACATAAAGAGGTGGGTGGAGAGAGCTTTCTTTATGTCAGTCAAATTTTAGGGTTGAAAGGATTGGTTAGTTTTTCATTAAAGTACAACGATCCATCCGTAAGTGTTAGCCGTTTTTGAGTTTTAGAGAAAAAACCGCACACACGCACCTCTACCCCTTTAATAAAAGTAAATTCAACCTAGATAAAGCATAAAGTCTGACCGTGTCAGCCTTGTTGCACTGGCTAGTCCTGTCCATAGAACTATAGGTACAGTGCAAACTAGGACCTGAAAGTTTGACCCGGATCGGAAATTCAAATGTACTACGGCTGCCCGTGCACAGACAGGGTTAAAGTTTAGCTAACAATATTGTATATGTTTAGCCTAAAAGGGCATTTTTTGCACTGATAGCTTTGATTGATAAAACAATTCGTTTCATTAGAGTGAGAGGGAAAGAGATATAATCCGAGAGATAATAATTAAAAGAGATAATAAAAAGAAACAAAAAATTAAAAATTATTTTCTCTCTTTCAGTTTCTGGATTGCTATTTTATCTAAATTGATCTTGTAATTGTAAATCTGAAAAACTGATTAGTATCTACCCTGCTAATACAGGGTGTCCCATGAAACATGACAGTTGTAGAATAGTTTAGAATGTCTTCTTCCATATGCTGTATTAGATATTAAAGACTTTTTGTAGTTTATTTATTTTAAAAAACTTTACTCAAATATATTTTACATTGACATCAATTTTACGCCATAAATATTTATTTTTATTGTTTTTGGCAACAAAGAACTCGAACTATTATGGAAGAAGACATTTTAAACAATTTATCAACTGTCATGTTTCGTGGGACACCCTGTATGTAAACACACAATCAGCTGGTCACTGGCATACAATTTGATAGAGGTGGCACCAGGGTCAGACTTGGCCAGGTATTGTAATTATAAAGTTGGTGAATTTTTTTCACAACATCAATAAAATTTGGTAAATATTTTGTTTGCAAGATAGAAAAAGATTATAACAAAGAAGAACTTTGTATTACATTTATAAGTATAGTTACCAAAACAAGAACATTTGGGGGTAAAACATGTACTCATTTGGCGGAACAGGTGGACTCTGTGGTTTGCTATACTCCTTGGGCTTTTAGCAGAGACTTATTTAGTTCAGAGGGAGTGACCGGCTATGTAAGGTAGTTGAACTGAGTAATGAGTATGCAGTGTTGTAGAAATCTTCTTTCGGATTCATTTGAGACATATTAAACTTTTTAAAGATCTGTAAATCCTGAGTTTGAGTGTAAATTCGACGTTCAAAACTCTTACTTTTGGAGTGGATACGTTTTCAGAACGGTATATTGACAAACCCTGACAGTTAAAAAATTCCATAAACTATAATAAAAAATTCAAAAAAATCAAAAACCTTTGTTTTTAATTAGCAGAATAGCCAATTTTTTTCAGAAAAAAAAAAACACAGTTTTACATAAATACAGATAGATAGTTACAGCCATATCAAACAAATTTTGAAAATCTTTATAGAAATATGAACCAAAATTTTGCTTGTTTGCTCACAATTAAACCTTAAATATTAATGTTTTAATTGTTACTGTAGGCGTTATACACCTTAGATAAGAACTGATTTACAAACAATAACATCTCGTTAAACTTGCATCTGACCTTTCTCCGGATTATCCTTATGAAAATGTCGTTATTCTAGCATGGTACATGTTACATTATGATAATTTCTTTATTATGCCTGGAGCAAGAAATATACAGGTTAATTTCGTAGAAAAATCATCAATAATCAGTTTTCATTAAACAAAAACATGGATACATAATTCATAACCCAATTGAAAAGAAACGTCTTTTGAAGAATCAAAAAATGTACCATTGTGCATCATGTATGCCCGTTGTGAAATGGAGGGTCGTTTGGAATTTAGCTTAGAGTTCCTACAATCTGCAACCCCCAATTTCCCATCACCTTCCCAGTTTTTTTCTAGTTTCTAAAGGGTTTAATTTTGATAATTCTTAAACTGTTCTCCTACAGAAGATAACTTTTTGAGGAAAAATATTAGATTTAAAATTTATAAACTAATTTATACTTGATCAGACAAAACTTTGAATGGAACTGTTGTGTGTCGGGTACATAACTCAGTATATAAAGTTTTCAGCTCTACCTTTAATGAGTGGCAAAAAAAGTTCACTTTTGTATGGAATGCATTTGGAAGAATATTGGCCGTATTGTACTCCAGCCTCTTTAAATTTAGAGCACATAATCATATTATTTTGGGAAAAAAAATTTAAAAATAAATTTCAATTATTTCTTTACTTGTATGCACAAGTGAGCCACCAATTATGGATTTAATCAATAATCTTAGAACAGATTNCCCGCCCCCCCATATAGTCAATATAAATAGAAAAAATTTTATTTTCAACTCACACTGTTTAAAGTACTTGATAATTAATGTCTTGCTTTAAGAGTTTTTCTGTATATTCCCAACGTTTGTGGTTGTATGGTATAAATGATTTCTATCTTGTTATTTGGCAGATTGGTCAGTTGAGATTAATATAAATCCATTGCCAGTCTACAGATTGATTAAGCTGGGTGTTAGGTGTCAATATGTCAACCTTGTACCAAACCAATCTGTCTCTCTTTCTTTTCGTTTTTATTCTGTTTGTCAATTTATCTTTATCCATATCCTGGATCTTTTTGAGCCAAATTTTTTACCTATCTTCGTCTACACCTAGCATTAATATCATTTATTTTTATGTTGTCCAGAGGCAGAATTTTAGAAATTTGAGCTGCCGCTTAAATTTGAGACAAGGCTCAAATATCGTCGGTTCCACTTTAAATTTTATTCAATGTTACAAGATTTAAGCCGGTGCTCAATTGAAACCGGTTCTTGGCGGAACTGCGACGTGGCTCAAATACATTAAATATGGACACTGCATTTTTTTGTATAACTTTCTTTCTTTCCTTTTTTCCTTATTTTTACTACAATATTTATTTTTTCCTAATTAAGTAAAACAGTTTTGTTATATCAAACTTTTCCCAATGTTTTTAATTTTACATTTGGTTCTTGTTTTTGTCAAAGTTAAAAAGGAAAAAAATTTAAAAGTCAGAGATAATTTTGAAATCTAAAGATGCAATCAAGTCGATGTCTTAATATTTATTGCAAGTAAACACATTTCAATACATTTTAATGCCTTTTGTGTAATTAAGTTCAGTTTCAGCTGGTTTATTATTGACAAAAAAAAAATTTTTATACAACATTATTTATATAATATTTTTGCAAAAGTTTCATACATGAATTACAATTTACAAGCTATGAGGTTTGTAAATGTTCCAATGAATTACTTACTAGTTCATCTCTTACATAATAATTGGCTGCTACTGTTATCAAACTAAATCCAGCCAATCTAAACAAAAAAAATGTTAAAAACTATATTAATACTTAATGTATTTGATAGCTTACCCCAAGAAATATGGTAGAAAGGATTCTGTAAATGAAAAAACAGCCAAGTTAAGAAGTCCAACAGTAGCATAAGCCAGGGAATCAACAGCACCTTGTTAAATATTTAATGTTTATAATGACTGTAAGTGTACTTTCAGTGAACCTCCATGCAAAAATGGAACTGTCTGATTTACAACAATACCCTTTTTTGAATGTTGATGAAGAACAGTTAGTTCCATATGTGTATATCTCCCAAATAGTGTTTAAATTGCCATAGATTTGTCATGTACACTAGCATAAAGTTTGAACTCAATGCAGCTGATATAACTAGGGATGTTTTTTTGAAAAACTATCGTTTCGTTCTGAAAACGACGACGAAAAATCGAAAAGGAAACCATCGTTTTTAAATGATCGTTTTTATAAACGATAGTTTTTCAAAACGATCGTTTTTTAATACTCGTTGTTTCATTAATGATCATTAACAACGACCCTTTGCTAACAATCCTTAACGAAGAGAAGAAACCGACCTGAAGGGCATCTGTGCTTATCATTGAGAAGTTTTTAAGAAAATTTCAAGAAGTTTTAGTTCCCCCACAACTGTTTTACTTCATGTAAAACGACATTCAATAAAGTTGCATGAAATTTATTTTTCAAAAACTACCCTTTTTATAAAGTTCATTGTTTCGTTAACGATCTTTATCGACAACCCTTCGGTAACGATCGTTAACAAGGACCCTTTGTTAACGGTTGTTGACATAATTGTCAATAAATTTTATTTTTCAAAAGTGATCGATTTTGTACTAAAAACGGTCGCAAATAGTTTTCTAAAAGTTCAAATTGATTTAAAAATGATTGTTTAACGATCGTTTTTGAAAACGATTAACAATACTAGATATAACTTGTGTAATTATTTATTTTCTGTTAATTTTTATAGATTTAAATTCTAATATTTCTTTAATTAAAAATAGATTTTAAAACAAAGTGCTCAAAAACAAGCATTATTGTAGATTAATAAGAATAAGTCTGACATCCTTAATCAGTCAAAGGTTTAAATCAGACCCACTAAAACTGGAGGGTTACTTGAAATTACACTGTATACAGTCACTTTAACATACTAGACTGATACTAAGAGTTTACAGAAACATCTGATATTTTAAGATTCATCTCACCTACTAACCCCAGTACTGAACTGCTTTGTTTATCCCCATAAATCTTCATTATCTAAAATGGATGAATATTAAAGAACTAGAACTGGAATTGTCTAGATATCAAGTTTCCATTAAATTTACAATCTCAATTTGGTTTTTGGTTGAGTAACTGTTCAGTGAATAAAATAATTGTGCATTTATTGTTAATAACATGTTTGCTTACACTTAGTTTCCTACCTGAAAAGGAACTGTAATAAAGTGGCATAAAGGAGAGGAAGTAACCTAACCAAAGTAGAACTACAAACCCCCAGAATGAATACCATGATACTGGGACAGTTAAAATTGTGACAAGAGTCATGCCTGCGCTAACTGCGGGCATCAGACAGTTGAAGGAGAACCTTGAAAACACAAGACTCAGTTTTTGTTAGTTTTACCCGTTCTGGCTGGTGACCATTATCAGCATTACCGTAGGAAACTGCAGGTTTTTTAAATATTGTTTATTATCATAAAGGGATGTTACCAAATTGTTTTGAAACAATTTTTGATCAACTATAGTACAGAAATTAAATTAAATTTGAAATGTGAATAATTTTAATTTAGGGAACAGTTGAAATCTGCAACTTATGATCAAGATCCAAACTGATGCAAAAGAGTTAAAAAAAGAAGGGTAATTTACCTGTCTATCAAAATTCCAACAACAATTCTACCTATGCAACTCATTAATCCATTTATGCCTTAAAAACAATGTATTTTGACAGTTTTCTAGTGCACACTGTGTCCCATGATAATGCGAGATGTCATCTAAATATGAAAATAAATGTTTACCTCCAACAATAGATATCATCTGATCATCTGAACTTAATCGCAAACTATGTAAATGGCAAATATTACTCAACAACCTTTCGACAAACATAAGCAACCATTGATTCCTCCAACAGGTTAAGTTACCTAACATCCTTTGAAGCACCTACTCTTCAAAGTTTTCGTGAACATCAAGTCATGCCTTTTTGTCTTAACATGATGAAACTGTGTACATCTACTTCATAATAATATTTAATTTTCAGTTCCCTTCAGTAATTTTGCTTAAAAAACAACCCTTGCTTGGCTTTGATTTTTTGTAACCAAAATTGAGCTTGGATTAAATTACCTTAATCTTCCTTCAAAGTAAAACATTTTCTAAAGTACAACTGTTTCTGAAATTGGTGACAATTCCCCAAACTTTTAATTTCTTTGATGTTCTCAACAATTTTAATTTATTGCAGCTTTTAGCATTTTTTTAAATTAAAATTAAAATAAAACTTGAATTTATTAATGACAAACTGACACTAAAATAACAGACACTCCTAAAAATTACAGAGTACTTTAATCTTTTTTTGATTGGAAATAGTAGTTCTAAATAAACCAGAAATGTAAAATAACTTAAATTAAGCTGTAGATAAGATGACATCATAAACAAATCAAACAATAACAAATAACCATGCAAAACAATATATGGAATAATTGTTTTTTTAGTAATTGTTTTGTATTACAAATTATAATATATTTTACTGTAAAATATAGATTAATTAGTTCATCAGTTTTCCAGGACAAGGATGCCACCCAGTACAATTCTCACTTTCCTGACAGGTTTCAAAATGCGAGTAGCTACAAATTGGAAAATGAAAATCTGAGTGTAAATCAATATTACTAAAAATGCAATGGCCTTTGAGTAGATTTACCTGTTAGGAAACCAGGAACATGGAATATATTGGCTGGGCATCATTATCAAATTTACAACTGCTGCCGACATTACGCCATACCTTAAGTAAGTGTTTTGAGATTATCTAAATAAGTAAATTAAGATAAGGAATTGCGCTAAAATAAATCATGGCAAAACTAGGGTTGTTACTTGTTTTTAAAAAAAAGTAAAGAAACAATTGTTTTTTTTTTTTTTTAAAACAATTGTTTTGTTCTCAGAAGATAAAAAAGAATTCTCTTTTGAAATTAAACAACTTCTTTTTAACAAAAAACAATTTTTTTTTTTTATACTTTTGTAACTCTAGTTAGAACTTTAAAAACATGCTGTACATGAACTTTACTTTTGTATATAAACAACAAAAATGATGACATATCAGTAAATGACTCTGACAATAATTCTACAAAAAAGATACTCACGAAAACACAAGTGCTGTGAGGGTTGACTGATTTAGTGCAAAGTAACTAAGTATAGGTGCAGCGCAAAATACTAGTATTCCACTCAACATTGCTATTCTATATCCGAACCAAGGTATAATCACACTTCCACCTAAACAAATATATTTTCAAATGTTTTGTCAAAAAAAGTCATTTTTTTAACAATTTACTAGCAACACTTTTCCCATTGGTTATGAACAAATGTTTTGTGCATATTTATAATTATTACCAAAACAGTGAATTTTACTAAATAATAATAATTCTGCTAAATATTGGGGTCAGACCCTACTAACATTTTGTGCACATTACTTCAATCTATGATTACTATGATTATATCTCAAAACAATCAATCAATCAACTGCATCTTAAGATTTTAAACTGCAATTCATAAACCATTGTTTTGTGGTGGAAGATACAATTATATTTTATTCTCTTAAAGAGAAAAGGATTTAAAAAAAAACTTAAGCTTTCAGTATCAATCAGAAAATATTACCTAAAAGGGCGCCAATACCCTGGAATACCCCACCCACTGCCATAACTATGCCAAGATCCTCGTTAGTTGTAGTATTATCAAACTGAAGCAATTATAAAAAATTGTATATCATCTATTTGGTCCAAACGGTGTTATGTACTTTCCCAAAGGCATTTTACCAAGGACAACTTCCCAACTGACAATTTCCCAATTGGCAACTTCCCAATGTAGAAAAAACAGCATTTTCCCCATGAAGAAAGTATTAAATGAACATTTAAGCCCTTAAAACAAATTTCTTAACTTTTTTTTAGAAATTACGCAACTTGAAAAAAAAAATTCATTCAGTTTCTCTCAGTTATAGTTATTGCAAGAACATGTTGGCGGCCTACACCCTTTCTTCAAAGGGCAAAAATGTATTCTGAGACTAGGATGGGCTAGGAAGCTGAGTGCTGTGGCTATTACTTGTTTTAAAGAAAATATAGCACATTATTAGGTTAGGCATCTGAGGTGCCGCAGGCTACAATGGGGGGCTGAGCACTGTGGCTAGGGGGCCAAGTGCTGTGGCTGTTAGTAAATTTGTTAAGGAAATTTGAACTTGGCAAATTGCACATTTGGGAAGTTGCCACTTGGGAAAATACCCTTGGGAAGTTGCCGCTTGGGAAAACTCCTTTGGGAAAGTACCTAACATCATCTATTTGACCTATTTTTAAAATGAAATCATAGTGTTTTTTATCAATATGAGTTGAAAATGGAAAAAAATGATATTTGTATTTGTTGAAATTTTAAAAGCCAGACATACAAGTAATATGCTTTTAAAGTGCAGAAAATGCCTAGGTTTCAAAGTAACTGTAAATAACCTGTCTTATGTGGGAAGCAAAGTAAGGCGTCATGTTTCCAATAGTTCCAGGAAAAGCTCCAACAGTCAACATTACCAAAAATCCTAATGAACACCCTTATAAAACCTAAAAACTTTTAAATGGATTGAATCAGTTAAAATTATAGTCTAAAGTGCCATCCACTCTTTCAAAATTTTCTAGATGAATTATTTGAATTAAAAATGAATGACCTTTTTGTCTTAAATTCAAACTGATGTTAAATTATGCTTATCAACATGCATAGAATTTCAGCTAATTTTATACATTTTAACCAACAAATTTCCTTTCTTTTTAAATAGATAAAAATAATGAATATTTATAGATACAATCAAATCTAGTTCTTGTTCTGCCATAGCAGTCGACAAAATGTTTCTAATCATAATATAATAACAAAAAATACACATATTTTCTTCCAGTTAATTTTCAGTTTCTTAATAACATTATAAAAAATAAAATAATGGTATCTATTCATGTAAAAAAATGGAATATACTATTTTTTATTTATTATTGTAAAAAGATTATTTGCACTTTATGCATACAAACCTCCAAACACAGACATCACTCCTCGAATGTTGTGATAATTTGATTTATTGATTAAATTCATATTTTCTTAAATAATAATTTACTGAATAACCATTTTTCTGTTGGAAAACTTAAATACAATAAACTACGGATCATTTCCGTACGTAAACCGTAACCCGGAATTCCGGTGGAAACCCTAGTGGGAACTTAACAGTTAAAGCCAAGGCATCAAGTATATCAAGGCCAATACTTCTGAAACCCTATTAAGGTAAAACCTCTTTTGGGCATAACTTAAAGTTAGGCTTAAGTTTGCGACCACCTCGCTTGATGATTGCAAGCCAAGTGACAATTCCAAGCAGTTTAGTGTCTATACCAGAATTGAATAATAAAATTTAAAAAAATACCTTAACCTGTCTGGGCATTTGCATGCATATACAATATGCCATTTGCATACAAATATTTGCAAAAACTTGCAATGCTGAGTATACATGTGCATTATACTCATTTAAGAAGGTGTCCTGAAAAATAAGAAAATAAAAAAACATCAACATTTTTTTGATAATTGTTATCACATTGTTTAATATTACGGACCCTATACAAATTCACACAGAAATTTAATTTAAGACTAATTTGAACAGTTTATTCAGGCAGGTTTTGACAATCTATATATAAATTTGGCTTTTCTGTTTGGGTGTCTGTTTGTTTTTATCCAATAAACGTCAAAACGGCTGAACCGATCGGGCCCAATTTTTTTGTGGGACATCACGTGACCACAGGGAAGGTTTATGAATGATAAAAATTTAAAAAAATGTGTTTTAAAGGTTTTTAATTTTGTAAAAAAAAATAAATTCTTGAAAATCCGCGAATTCTTTTTTAAAAATCTACAAAATTTGTTTCTTCTTTGTTTTTAAATGTAAACAAAAAGAACAAAAAGTTCACAATTTAAATAGAAGATGGGCGCGAAGCGCCCTAAAAGCCTAGTGAATCAAATTTTATCAATTTTGACGAAAAATTTCCAAAAGATTAAAAAATAAGAAATTGCCTGAAAAACCTAAATCTTTTAAAATTGTGTTTAAAAAGGTAATTTTAATCAACCCTCCATTCAAAGAATGGAATGTTTGATTCACAACGGTGCCCATTAAACATTTTTATGATCATGAGAAAATGACATTCCTTTGTAAAAAGCTGGTTTTCACTTTGCAAGAATAAGAAAATATTTCATTGAAACCCTGCAGGATTTTTTATTTAGAAAAAAATTATAAAATCAAAGAAATGCGCGAATTTGTTTCACAAAATTCACAAATTCCAATTTTAAATAAGTCAGTTCTCTTTTAGAATTCCACAATCAACATGAGCAGTCGAACTTTTATTATACTAGTATTTAGTATTTACGACAAGATGATCTATGAGAAATATTTACGAGCCTGGAACACTTTTACAGGTTTTTACCGAGCTCTCTTCTAGTAAACAAGATGGATCAAGATGAATCAAACTGTGCCATGTGTAAATCTGAAAATTTACTCTTTTGTAAATTGTCAGTTCTCCGCCAACATCAAAATATGGAAAATATATACGAGCCTGAAAGATATTAAAGGGTCTGTCTTCAGATATAAGAGATTCTGCGATCAACTGCAACCTTGTGGAATCTGACCTTTTACTCTTTAAGGCTCATCAGCAGCAGAAGCAGCGTGCGGAAAATTGAGCTATAGTTCCTAGAAAATTTTGATCGTCAAAGAGAAGTGAGATTACATTCTAAACCTCCATGCATATACATTACCTATCTTAAATTCTTTATAAGCTGGATCAAGTGAAAATCAAAATCAAGAGCTGGATTAATGATTTTACGGCGAGGAAAAATGTATTCTTTTCTAAATATTTGATCAGGTTGCATTTTTCATGGGCCTTACAACGTTATATAGAACAGCCCTGTAGCTAAAAACAACCCCCATACACCCCCCCCCCTTCAAGGCCCTAGCCTTAAAATATGTATATTTTTGCAATTTAATGATGTAAAACTTTGATTATTTTTTTTGCCATAAATTAAATTGCAAGTAATTCCTTTAGATTTCAAATAGAAAATGTTCTGAAAAATATATTTATAGTGTTTTAAGAGAAAAAAGCAGGGAGGAACTAGTTTAATAATGTTGCCTAGAATGGGATCAATTTCTGAAATTCTGACTGTAATGTCTGTTGAGAGAAGAGTTATTAAAAAACGGATTCAATGGAAACTTTCTTATTTAAATAAATTGAAAAGATTTAAAAAGTAGTAGGATTTGATGAAAATTGTTGCATACCAAAAAACCAGCTTTTTATAAAGGAATGAGATTTCCTAGTTATGCTATGCATAAAATGATTATTTTTAAACATGATTGACAGTATTATAGTGCCATGGATTGAAGGAGGTTTTCAGAATTAAACCATTTTTGATGCAAAAATAAACGAAAATATCTTTTTTTTTCATTACTCAGATAAAGATTTGAATGGTTCCGTTGTGATTTTTTTTAATGAATTACAAGTCCCTTGCAGTCTGTATGTTAGGAACAATAGTGAGTAGAGGGATGCATATAGAAACAATATTACAAATTATTTGAATATTCAGAACACTGTAGCTAGTTTTCAAGGGACCCTACATGCAATGATGTCAATGCTAGGACTAGGCGTGTTCCTGATTTTTTAAATCCTTTGTTCCTCGTTCTAGAATGAGGACTTTCCGCTGTGTTGTATCCACAGATTTAAAAACTCTACAATTTTCACTGATTTCTAATATTTCTAAATGATTTAGAACATATTCCTTATGGAATGATTCCAGACCCTTCTTTTCAACCAGTTACCGCGCGTTTGATCCTCGCTTTTTCTTTTATAGATAGTTACAATATTTTTTAAGAACACCTTTTATGTGTTTGTTCTTTTTTTTACAAATAATGGCGTCGTTCTTGATAATTTTGTTTTTTTCCTGTGAAAGAACGATTGTTCCCTGAGCACGACGCCCAGCCCTAGTCAATGCCCAATTCAAGGCTGTACACACTAAGATATTAATGTTGATAAAATTTCAGACCTGCAATTGTGAATACTCTACAAAAGTGACTTGCTCATGTCTAGTGCAGGAAAATATATTAAGTAATGATTTCCAGAATTAAAGGGACTGTATAGGAAAAATGAAAGGGGGTTTAGGATAAAATCTGAGAATCTTAGGCTTTGAACAATACCTATAAGACATCTATCTTATGTTCCTGTCTCGAGAAATTGACATAAAACTGTGTCAAAATTCTACCAAAACGGACATATGTCAGATTTTGTATAAAAGTTGTATCATTAAACCGATCATATTCAACAATTATGCAACCAATCTGAAACCGATAATATCCCAAAGGAGCCTTAGAAACTCAGGTTTGCATATATTATAATTTTTTATTTAGTATTTTGCATTTTTAAAAGATATAATTGATAATATTATTACATATAGTCTGTATAGTCCGTATTATGTCACAATAACTTCAGCCAATGACAGGAGCAAACCTGAGATTTTCAGGTTGTTGTGAGATAAAGTCCATTTCAGATTGGTTGCGTGATTGTTGAATATGATCTGTTTAATGCTACAAGAGAGATTGAGTATTATAGAGATTGAGTATTATAGAGATCTAGTATTATCTGAGTGATACTTACTAAAAGAATACAGATAGAGTTGTAATCGGATTGATATTGACTAGTGTATTATCGTGGAACCTTGAGTTCAAGAAGATCTAACCCTTTGGTTTGGCAATGATAGTTTACAAGCTAGTGTCCGGTTGTCATGATGAGATCGTGTCCATTGGTTTGTTGGCATCATGATGAGATCGTGTCCATTGGTTTGTTGGCATCAGTAGTTTACAAGCTAGTGTCCATGTTGACATAGATAACTGATGAGATCATGCCTATTGGTTTGGCATTGGTAGGTTACAAGCTAGTGTCCATATTGACATCGATAGCTGATGAGATTGTTTCCATTGGCTTGTTGGCATCAGTAGTTTACAAGCTAGTGTCCATGTTGACATCGATAGCTGACAAGATTGTGCCCATTGGTTTGGCATTGATAGTTCATGAGAATGTGTCTAGGTTTTGACGTTGATAGTAAAGTGAAACTGAGGTGTACCTGGATAGATACGGGTTTGAGAAACCCTTATGGAGTAGGGCATTTACTACAGGGTCACTTGAAGTTTGGCTCAATAAGTTTGCCACAAACTCTGATTTTTAATCCACATGACGCTATGCTTAAACAAAGTTCACTACTAATAATGAGTCGTACTCAATCTGTTATAACCATTAACCATAGCTGGGAAAGTTCAGACGTTTTTTTTAACCCGTTCTTTGAGGGTTACCAAAAATTGTTAAAAGGCTGATTTTTAGAAATCCATTATTTTATTCTTCATTTATTTCCGTTTGAATCTTCCGTAAACTTTCAAAAACTTAACTTTAACAAATAGTAATTTAAAGGATTTTTTGTTAAAAAATATTTTTTTTAATTTATAGAGTAGAGTACAGGGCGGAAAAAAGTCTTGTCTGTGAAAAAAATATCTGAAATAGCCTATTACTTGTTTGTGACTAATGCTACAGATCTAGAAACTATATTTTTGAAAAGCCCTTGAAAAATGCATGTAGAAACATGTGTAACCATTTGATATTGGTTAAAAGCAAAACAATATTTTTTGTTCATTTTGTTGACCCTTTTTTAAGCATTTTTTTCCAGTACCCAAACTGTTAAAGTTATCGGTCAAATTTTTTTTCTTTTAGCTGGCCATGAAAAATTGGGCTATGAACATGCATTTCAACCCTTTAACTATTCTCTAAGGCCTTTTTTTAGGGCCCCAGGCTGTAATTACAAGCAAAAAAAATTATAATATAGTTTACTGTATAATATTGATTAATTAGTTTATCAGTTTTCAAAGACAACAATTCCACCCGGTACAATACTCAATTTCCTGACAGGTTTCAAAATGCAGGTAGCTACAAATTGGAATATGNCGTGTCAAAAATTGAAATTAGTATTAGAACAAGGGTTTATTATGTATATGATCTATTTATTATTATTATTGGTTGTGGAAGACGACGCCTGGCCGTGTTAAACAAGTTCCACAAGATTCAACAGAATGAGATAGAACGGATACGAGGCATAGTACTGATAAACATCTACATGTGTGATATCGATATTGACTCTAGTTCTGAACTCTCTAGTAATAAGTTATAAGAAATATCTATATATACTGGAAGTTATTTATACGTTTTTATTAGAGTCTGACTCACGTCCTCTATAAAGTATTGATTTCATCAACATGGAGTATTGAATTCATAAACAGGGAGTATTTATTTAATAAACAGGGAGCATTTATTTCATAAACAGGGAGTATTTTTTTAATAAACAGGGACCATTTATTTCATAAACAGGGAGTATTTATTTTGAAAACAGGAAGTATTGATTTCATCAACATGGAGTATTGAATTCATAAACAGGCAGTATTAATTTCAGAAACAGGGAGTATTTTTTTCATAAACAGGGAGTATTGATTTCAAAAACAGGGAGTATTTATTTCAAAAGCAGGGAGTATTGATTTCATAAACAGGGAGTATTGATTTCAGAAACAAGGAGTATTCATTTCATAAACATGGAGTATTGATTTAAAAAAAAGGAAGTATTGATTTCATCAACATGGAGTATTGAATTCATAAACAGGGAGTATTAATTTCAGAGACAGGGAGTATTTTTTTCATAAACAGGAAGTATTGATTTCATAAGCAGGGAGTATTGAATTTATAAACACAGAGTATTGATTTCATATACAGGGAGTATTGATTTCATAAACAGGAAGTATTAATGTCAGAAACAGGGAGTATTGATTTCATAAACAGGGGTAATTCATTTTATAAACAGGGAGTATTCATTTCATAAACAGGGGTAATTCATTTCATAAACAGGGAGTATTGAATTTATAAACACAGAGTATTAAATTCATAAACAGGGAATATTGAATTCATAAACAGGGAGTATTTATTTCATAAACAGGAAGTATTAATGTCAGAAACAGGGAGTATATTGAATTCATAAACAGGGAATACTGAATTCATAAACAGGGAGTATTGATTTCATAAAAAGGGAGTATTGATTTTATAATCAGGAAGTATTCATTTAATAATCAGGGAGTATTGATTTCATAAAAAGGGATTGCTGAATTCTTAATCAGGGAGTATTTCTTTAATAAATAGGGAGTATAAAATTCTTAAATAGGTAGGGCTGGGCAAAGTTCATTTAACGAACGGCAAAAATAATTTTTAAATGGTGAATGAAACTGATTAGCCATTTTAAACAAAAAAAAATTTTCTGCTTAAAATTTCAACGGTTGAGTTGTTAACGTTTTCATTAACCGAAATTTTTTCGCCGCTTAGCAGTAATTAAATTGAGATTGTTAACAAATAGTAACTTTAAAAAATAATGGAAAAACTGTTAATGAAACAAAGTTTGTTCTCACCCTCTGAAAATATGAGCTGGCGGGCTACCTGAGATTTTATTCTAAAAACTGTTGAAACTTGAGGAAACGGCTTGAAAAAGTTGGAAGGTGCCCAGCCCTATAAAGAGGAAGTATTGATTCATAATCAGGGTGTATTGAATTCATGAATAGGAAATAATCATTACATTTAAGGAGTATTTTTTATCTTTGCCCCCTCCTGGGATTCTCTGACAAAGGTTAAAATCAGGTGGGGTAGATAAAGAGTCTGCCTCTATTTGAAATTTCCTAGATTAACTAAACTCTTTAATCTAATTTCTTTCCATGCATATGCCCTGTACAGTACTAGGTACAATGTATGCCCTGTACAGTACTAGGTACAATGTATGCCATGCTGCCCATAAATGTATACTGTCTTAAATCACTTTTGAAGTATAGCTATTTTTGATATTACCACACCCCCCTGTGAAGCTATTTTTGATATTGTGCCACACCTCCCTGTAGAGCTATTTTTGATATTCCACACCCCCCTGTGAAGCTATTTTTGATATTGTGCCACACCTCCCTGTAGAGCTATTTTTGATATTATACCACACCCCCCTGTAGAGCTATTTTTGATATTCCACACCCCCCTGTGGAGTTTTTTTTTGATATTATACCACACCCCCCTGTAGAGCTATTTTTGATATTACCACACCCCCCTGTGGAGCTATTTTTGATATTACCACACCCCCCTGTGGAGCTATTTTTGATATTACCACACCCCCCTGTGGCTTTTTTCCATAACTTAAAAACGACTTACACCAGAATACTAAAATTCTTCGATTTTTTTTAAATTTCATAGTTGAAAAAATTTCTTAAAAATGTTATCTTTTTTTAATTTACTAGAAATTCAAGGCGCTTCGCGCCCTTCTTTCTAGCCTTAGAGGGCGCTTCGCGCCCATCTCCTAAATTAATTGTGAACATGTTCTCTTTGTGTACATCGTAAAACTAAACAAAAATAATTTGCGGATTTTTACAAAAAATTTCGCGGATTTTCAAAATTTTAAAAAATTTAATGACGATCGAATTTTGATAGAGACAAATATTTGAAATTTTGATGATTCATAAACCTTCCCTGGGCTCCCTAGATGTCCCACAAAAAATTTGGGCCCGATCGGTTCAGCCGTTTTGACGTTTATTGGATACAAACAAACAAACAGACAAACAAACAAACAGACAAGCCAAATTTATATATAGATAGGGTAGAGTGAAGGACAGTCGGTCAGTGTAAAAAAATCTAAAATTCTAGAACTCTTTCAAAGGTTAGCCTATAGATCTAAAATACATTAATTTGAAAAGCCCTTGAAAAATAAACGTAATATGTGATTTTTGTAAAACCATTGAAATTGAAGGTATAATTTTTTTAATGAGCTGGCCTTAAAGAATATTGGACTAGAGATATCTTACCTCTATGGGCAAAATCTGAAAAGGGTTTAAGGCATCTGTTAAAAAATCTGTGCTTCATTAAAATATTTATTCTTTTAATATTGGCTTGTCAAAATCTTGCAATCCAATGAATGTAAGTAGGTCTATCATAAATTTAGTCTAGTAAAGTAAAAATTAGGCATTCAGGCAATATGTATAAAAGCCTAGTTATTAGACAAAAGTAAGGTGCTTAAGTCAACAAATTTGAACAGCCTAATACTTTTTTTGAGACAGCCCCCCCTCTCAGCAGGAATAGGGTTAAAATTATTCAGTATGGTTTTGATTCAATTATTTATGTAGTTAATCTTTAGTGCAAGTTTGTGCTGGTATTTAAACAGCCATGATTTTAAGTTCTGTTAATTTTTGACGTCAAAAAAATAAAGATACTTTTTATTACTTTAACTGCCAATGATGAGTTTTTAATTCTGCCTGTAAACACAAACTGAAACAGGTATTTTTTGCCTCAAAATCAGTATACTTATTGTCTGGTTGTAAACAAACTCTACATAAAATTTTTAAAAAAATTGTAGATGGTAGCTAGATTATTTAATGAATACAAATATATTTGTCCTAGTAATCTCAAATTTAGATTTATTCATCTTTACTTGTCACATTCTATTTAGTCTAATTAATTAATAACATGGTTGTTTATGGTTCCGATAAAGTGCTCTCTAACTCGTCTTGGATAAAAAAATTAGCTCCTGCTGTCATTAAACTAAATCCTGCCAGACTGAAAAAAACAAGATTATAAAACTAACTATATATTTCTGTTTTTAATAGTTACCTCAAGAAATATGGCAGAAAGGATTCTGTATAAGAAAATACAGCCAAGTTAAGAACACCAATTGTAGCATATACAAGTGAATCAACAGCGCCTATACAATTATTTGTAAAATAGTAAAAAAGGCAGACCTCACAAAAATATCAATATTTTTGGTTTAAGTACAACTCACCTACTAAACCTAATACTGAACTGCTCTGCTTATCTCCATAAATCTTCATAATCTGTAATTACAATTATAAAAATCCTAATTTTTATTTTATTAAAGATATAACATTTAAAAGTAAAAAAATAGCATTTATTGTGAACACAGTCTTCTACTTCTCAGGAAGGTTAGTATTTGGAGAAAAAAATGAGATATCTTTTTGTGTATAAGAAAAACAGATTATTGTAAAAATAATGTCCAGACCAGTTGTCAATAACCTTACCTGAAAAGGAACTGTAATAAAGTGCATAAAGGAGAGGAAGTAACCTAACCACAGTAGAACTACAAACCCCCAGAATGAATACCATGATACTGGGACAGTTAATATCATAACCAGAGTCATTCCTATGCTAACTGCAGGCATCAGGCAGTTAAAGGAGAACCTATATGACAATTGAGTTTAGATATTTAAAGACTATTTTATTACCATCATTAAAAATATTTTACAAAAATATTATTTTTATCATTTTTTGCCTAAATTTTATTTATGTAATTAATTTATATCTTTTTCTCTTTTAGAATTAAGAAAAGAAATATTAACCTGTCAATCAGTATTCCAACTACAATTCTACCAATACAGCTCATGAGTCCATTTATTCCTTTTAAAAGTATTATTTAGTCTTTTTTACTTTTTTTATTTGGATTGATTTAAACTTTTTGTTTGTACTGCGGTGTATAAAATTTCTGTTTGTTGTCTGAACAATTTTTGTTTAACTAATAGTATTCCAAATATTTCTATTAACTATTGTATATGGTAAAAAAAGTATGTGATTATTTTGATTAAGACCCTACTTTGTTTAACTAAGTCAAATCTTTTTTTGTAAAAGTGTAAGGTTAAAAATTAAATGTATCACTGTGAATTATTATGATAAAATTTTACAAAAATTTACCTCCAATAATAGATATCATCTGATCATCAGAACTCAACCGCAGACTACATAAATACAAGAATTTTACTATGAGGAATTAAGGTTAATTTCATTGTACCCTAATTTGATCCTGAATGGCTGGCAGACTCTTTTCTTAAGGCTCAAAAGTAAATCTTAATTTTTGATTTAATTATTTTTCCATAAGGTCAAAAAAACAATCAATTCAACCCATTAAGTCTCTAGTCAATTTAAAACCAAAAAAATATGTTATCAAATGGTGAACCCTTTATTATTTAATAATATGGTTTTTTAATTTACCTAAGACCTTTCCAATGCATAAAAATGCCACCACCAACAACAAGCAGAGCATATCTGAGCAAAATACATTTTTAGATGATTTGTATCAAAGAAGAAGATACTTAGATTTCTGTTAATAATTTGATGTTAAAAACCTGAAAAGGCATTCTGATTCAGACTGGACTAAATTAAAAAAAAAACACACATAGAGATATATGCATTTAGTAATTCTAATAAATCTTTAAAACAAGGAATTACTTATGATAAAAATATTACCTTGCAAAAGATAGAAGATAAAACTCTCTGCTTCTTACACCAACTTTCTGAATATAATTTGTGGAGTCCTTAATCCTAAAAAAAAGAATATTCATATTTCTAACCTTTCAAATTTCTTTTTATTTTACATAATTGTTTTTTATCAAAAAATTCTTTACCTTGTTTTGACTGCTTCAAAATTTGGCACAGGCTTTTCTGTTTTTTCAAGATCTATTTTAGTTTCATCTTTGTATTCTGTACAGAGGAGGAACCCAATAGTAAATAGTACAATGTAGATCCCAGCCATGTACAGTAAAGACAAGGGAATCCTAAAGTTAAGTTTTGTTCAGGTTGACAAAGTAAGATTTTAAAAGGCGTTAACATCTCTAAATATCTCCACACTTTTAGTCATTAGGCCTGCCTTATCAACCCAGTACTTTAGCTTGCTAGTATAGGATTCTTCCTAGCCCTGCAAGGAGTTGTAGGTTGATATTTTGGACAAGACTATTGTGATTTATTATGTGTATATGCATTGTAGAGTCCAGAATTACACAGATTTGTTTTTGTCTTTTTTATTCTGTACAGAACACTAATAATCAAACACACTTTTTTCATTATTGGTCTTATTATTTTGTGCTTTAACGTCTTATTTTATAGTCTCTGTGTGAAAGGGTTAAAATATTTACAACATGTCTTAAAACTGAGACTCTTGATGAAATATTTCCTATGCTATATTTTACCTTTCAAGAACTAGGGGATCAAGGAAATATTTTGAGGTAGAATTTGATCCAGGAACCTCTAATGGAGGAGTATTATCTGAAACATGCGATGTTGAAATATTGCTTGGGTCTGCTAGATAGATTATCTATGTATATATATAAAGCAGTAATCCCTGTTGGTCTATTTGTATGTCTGATTAATCCTCATGAACTGCATTGCCTTATATTTTGTTTACGGAACTTGGTAGAGCTGCCATGTGAATGTTCTTAGCTTCACTGTAATTTTTTTGCTAATCAAAACTTTGAAAATACTTGTCATTCATATTGAATAAA
This sequence comes from Eurytemora carolleeae, assembly GCF_000591075.1. Lineage (NCBI taxonomy): Eukaryota > Metazoa > Arthropoda > Copepoda > Calanoida > Temoridae > Eurytemora > Eurytemora carolleeae. Next base: position 24,821 of record NW_019397102.1, read on the forward strand.
TTGAATAAAGGAATTGAGTCTTTGTCACAAAATATGATTTTCAAATCTCTATATCTTTGTAATCCAATGCTGTAGACCTTAGATATTTCAAACTATGAATTCTTAGAGATGAAAAAATCTAAGTTTGAAATATCAAAGGTTTACACCAGCAGGTGGAAAAAATATCGATATTAGCAAATCAGAGTTTGTTATAAAGACTCAATTCCTTTGTAATGTTTTCTTGAATAGCGAGAACACAGCATTATTTTTAGATAAAACATTCAAAAAATTTGTTTAACACAAATTTATTCAAAATTAAGGAATAATTAGTTGCCTTTTTTGACCACCAGTCGGCACAAAAGTGGCACCTTGGTGGCAGGTCCAGAAGTGGGGCTTTGTCATTCCTGATTATTGAATATTTTATTCAATATACCAGAATGGAAATCATTGGCAAGTTGAATTTACCATTGCATTACAATATTTGTATAAAAACTATCTGAATATTTCTAGTTGCAAAAAACAAAAAACAAAAAAAATTAAAAATTTTAATATAATTTATTCAATAACATTGATGTGATTGATTGATTTCGCCATTTTAATAAAATAAACAATCTTGAATTTTACAGTGTAGGTTTAAAGTTTCAAAGTTAAGTCGGCTAACAAGCAAAGCTGGATTCCAAAGATAGTTTTAAAAAAAACATTTCATGTTATTTTTACCTTAAAACCTTGAGCAATTTCCTGACTTTTGATAACTATACATTCTCCATTATACTATTTTTAACAAGGAAATCTAGTAAAAATTTTACTAACCTTTTTCTCTGAAGACTATTTTTAAAAAATAATAATTATAAGTGCCAAACAAAGTTTGCTATCAGAAATTACTTAGCTTACATTAGATCAAGTTTAAGAACATATATTATATTCACTAACCTGGGTTGATTATGAGAGTTTGTAGTGGAGAAAAAACAGCAGGACTCAATCCAAACCCAGCAAAAATAATACCAATCACCAATCCTTTTCTAAATTAAATATTTATTAATGAAAAATTGTGGTTGGACAAAATTAATGTGTTCTCACTGAAATCTAAATTAAAATAGATTTTTTTGAACATGAGTTCTGACAAATTTCAATGATAATAATTATAATTGTTTCTGTTATGGAACTAAACCAATGACCAGATTTTATGACAAAGGTGCATTGTGGAGATAAAATAGATCCATTTCTCTTTAACTTGGTCTTTGCTGTTCAACTATGTCTACCTATTCATTAAATCAAATCATTAAACCAAACAGTATTTTGGAGATCTAACCCAAAGATATAGACACTGTTAAAAGCTTATACATCTATTTACAAATTGAAGATAAACAATTATTTGATAATCTAAATATTAAAAATAGATAATAAACTATATTGTGAAGAGAGGAAACAGGGATTCACTACAACTAATAAACTGAGACAATGCTAATGCTAAACCCCTCTGATAATATCACTAAGCACATTACACAGGCATAAACTTGAAACCTACAATTTTCTTGGTCACTCCTTACCAATAAATTTCTGTTGTCATAAGCTGGATTATTACTGTTAAGTGGTGCTTAGCACACTAGCATAGGATTTAAGGATGAAGGTTAGGACTTTTAAAAATGATGAACTACAACCAACCTAATGATATCTCCATCAATAGGGTAGCCACAAAAAATGAGAATGTAAAGAAGACCCAAAACAAAAATATGACAATTTAAAGCAAGATTTTTGGTTTCTGCATTTTATTGATTATTTTGATGGTTCACTGAGTCAATAAGCAAAGAAATAAGCTAATTTCGCCAGGAAAGTAACCCTAAATGCAAGAATTGGAAGAAAGAAATAGTACGTGAGATTTCTTGTCACTTTCCCACACCTCTGAATACTCTGGAGTAAAGCTGTGAATTCCTTATGGACAGAGTCTATTTGAGTTTGTTCCACAGCAACAGAACGGGTTATAAATTGTAAACATAGTCTTAGAAACCATACTTTCTGTACACTTTTCTAGTTAGTTAAACATTGATATTTGAAGTGATACTAGTGTTTTGACTTTTCCAATATTAAGGTATTTGTTTACGATTTGTGTATTTTCTATGTTTTAAACTAAAGACTGTTCTTATTTGTAAATATAGAAAAGCTTTTAGTCCAGTAAAATAGCAGGTATTTGATATTTCTTTTATTTATGATTAAATTTGTTTTTATTATGCAAAATATTTTCGTTTGATATATTCTTTTAGAAAATTAACCTGTAAATATTTGTCTTATATTAAATAAAGTAATTAGGGTCAATCTTTTTAGATTGAACCCTGTCGGTGTATCCTATACCCAGAGCGCTGATTTACTCGGGATGAAGGTCTAAGATGATAGATAGAGTCAAGAGTTTGTGAGGCAGGATTATCTAGATATTTTGAGCCAGTATTCTGGTCACTTGACAACAAATTCCATACAATGGTTTCTAAAGTTTCATTCTTTGAGTGTAATCCAGTTTTATTTTTAGTTACAGACATCACTATTCACTACAATTATTACCTGTTAGGAAACCAGGAACATGGAATATATTGGCTGGGCATCATTATCAAATTTACAACTGCAGCCGACAGTACGCCATACCTAGTGAAAGGCAATTATAGCTAGATTCGTTTTACAGAAACTTTTAATAGTTTGAACTTTTTAAAGGTTTCCTGACAATCTGAGAAGGGTCCAATGATTTATAATTGTATTCTGAAGAAATTTGCTTTTACCAAACATGCAAATTTTCCTAGGTGAAAATGTAAGGCAATACCGAAGAAAAAATGATCGTTTTAATAACCCAAAAACTATCATGTTAAAACGATTGTTTAGCTTTATATTTCTTTCTAGTGAAACAATTTTGAATGTTTGATAAAATCAAACTTCTACAAAGGAAAGTTTTAAAATGAACCTTCTCATATTGTTGTAAAACTTTTTGAATTTCTAAAAACATTTATGTTTCTGTAAAACAAATCTGCCTATTGCCCACCCCTAGACATACCTGGCTCAAATAAAATTAAGCTATGCAAGGGCGTAAATATACATACTCATTGTAGTACCAGTCAGACGAGAGAGAGTCTGGTGCTACTCTTCATAGCACTGGTGTAAATATACCTACTCATTGTAGGACCAGACAGATGAAAGAGAGTCTGGCGTTACTCTGCATAGCACTGGTGTAAATATACCTATTCATTGTAGGACCAGACAGATGAGAGAGAGTCTGGCCTTACTCTGCATAGGACTGGTGTAAATATACCTATTTATTGTAGGACCAGACAGATGAGAGAGAGTCTGGCATTACTCTGCATAGCACTGGTGTAAATATACCTACTCATTGTAGGACCAGTCAGATGAGAGAAAATCTGGTGCTACTCTGCATAGCACTGGTGTAAATATACCTCCTCATTGTAGGACCAGTCAGATGAGAGAGAGTCTGGCGTTACTCTGCATAGCACTGGTGTAAATATACATACTCATTGTAGTACCAGTCAGATGAAAGAGAGTCAGGCGTTACTCTGCATAGCACTGGTGTGAATGCATATACACTCTCATCTGACTGGTGCTATGATGAGTAAGTAGAATTGAAGCAGGCTATTTCAAAATAAAAAATTTTAAATCTAGAGATGTTTTAAAAGATGAAATAAATATGAAATCTTTAATAGAGTAATGAAAAGATACTAACGAAAATGTAAGTGTTGTCAGGGTTGAATTAGTTAATGAAAAATAACTAAGTATAGGTGCAGAGCAGTAGACCAGTATCCCACATAGCAATGCAATTCTATATCCAAACCAGGGTATAATTACACTTCCTCCTTTACATAATTATATTTATCAGTTTTTATTTCTTGTTGAGAAAATTTGATTCATTTATTGCCCTTATATATTTCGATATAGAAGTTTTAAGACACTTTTAAAAGGACTGAGAAAATATTTCAAGTAACCCTCCAGTTTAATTTTTATTTATTTTATTTATTTTATTTTATCTCAGGAAGACAATGTAGGGATTATCATAATCAAACACTTTTTAAACAAAGAAAATCACACTAGTTTTCACATTGTACAGCTCATATTATGGTTTCAAGGGTATCAGTGTGAATCGTTATGCCCCTAATTGATGGAATTAAATGTCAAAATTAAATGACAAGATCCTTTTCTTTACTTACCCAACCCAAGTAACAAAAGTGAGGAAATTCCCCAGATTCTCCAACCGTGGTGACTTTTTAGAAGAATTTCCGAGGAATTTCTCGAGAATCCTTTCCAGTAACTGTTTCCTCGGATATTCTTGAGAAATTCCCCAGAATTGGTCCCCAAAGTGAGGGATTTTTTTGGGATCACAGTTTTGAGACTCAGTTACTTGGGTAGCTCAATAAACTATAGTTAAGATGTTACCTAAAAGAGCTCCAACTCCCTGGAAAATACCACCCACTGCCAGAACTACGCCAAGATCTTCATTAGTAATAGTTTCATCAAACTTAAACATTGAATAATTTGTATTTCCATTAGCAGTGTACAATTATAAATATAGTCTAACTGCATAAATCAAATATATTATTTAGTAGAAAGTAAATTTAAGTTATAGTTGTGTTTTTTTTAATTAAATCACCAAGACACACTTATTAGAAATAAAAAAAAACTGGGTGTCTGAAATTTATACCTAGAATTTTAACACCCAAGTGAATGGGTTAGATAAAAAAAAGTGTTCAGAAAAAAAAAAAAAAAACATTTGTATTTTTGTGTAATCCCAGTCTCTGATTTTCGGAATTTTAGATCATGTCCAGGAATTTCATTGTACTGAAAAGTTTCTGATAATTTGCATTACTAATTTTAGGAAGAGAATGAAATAGATTTCGTGTGAAATCACTATTTGAATAACTTTCACCTGTCTTATGTAGGAAGCAAAGTAAGGCGCCATGTTCCCAATAGTTCCATGAAAAGCTCCAGCAGTCAACATTATCAGAAACCCTTATTATTTCTAGAGTCAATGATTTCAAACAAAAATATTTGGAAGTCAAAGGAACTGAGTTCTTGAAACAAACTAAAATTTTCTAATCCCTATATCTTTACATTCTGATGGTGTGGTGTAGATGTTTCAAACTTGAGGTATTTGATGAAGGTTAAAAAGACCACAACATTGGGTTGCTGGGATATATCGGGATTTATAGCAATTAAACTCAGAAAAATTTAGTTAACAGATACTTGATAATTGGTAAAGATATAAAATTGTTATTTAAACTAAAAAAAAATGTTATTACAATTAATGAAACTCAAACAAACCTCCAATTACAGACATTACGCCTCGAATTCTATGATAATTGGACATTTTCTTGGATTCCTTCCCTTCTAAAAATAAAATTAAATATGTACTTTTTTCTATGTTCAATAAGAAATAAGGATTCTTTCATCTGAAAGAATTCTAATTTTTTAATAAAATACATTTTTAATCTATGTTTAATTTAACCCTATCCCTGCTGGGGTACTTGAAAACCAGGATATGCTGGGGAGGGGTCAATTTGACCCCCCCCCCTCTAAATCCCATGTTTTATGTCCAAATATGACAAATGATACATCATTAGAAAGCTCTTGTGCTCTACTTTTAGAATCTGCAAAAAAATTTGCAAATTTGCAAAAATTGAATTTTTTATCGCAAAATCCAGTTATATAGCAAAAATTTTTGCCAAAAACAATTTGTCCAAAAAATGAAAAATTATACATTTTTGAAAAGCCCTTGACTATGCCATTTCAAATATGCAAAAAATTTTGCAAAATTTTAAATAACCTGATTTTTAATCAAGAAAAACTAAAAATGTGCAAATTTCCTTTGACAGGTTGTTTGCAAAAAATTTGCATTTTTTTTCGCAAAACTTGTGCAATCCAAAAAGCTTAATTTTATCAAAATCTAACAAGTGAAAGTGGGTCAAAACAAAGATTTAGTTTGTTACAGGCAAAAGCAGTCATTCAGGCAGTGTGCCTGAGGACTCAGGCAGTTAGTATTAAAGCCCGGTTTTAGGCCTAAAGGGAGGGCTTTGGGTATGTAAGAAATTTCAACAGCCTGAGACCAATACTTTTTGAGTTATGTAAAAAAAAACTACAGGGGGGGGTCAATTTGCCCCCCCCCCCCACCAGCAGGAATAGGGCTAAAATAATTCATTATATTTATTTTAATTACTTTACTCCTAAAAACTGAATTAAAAAAAAAACTATTTTTGCTATGTTAAATTAAAAACGAGTATTCTTTCTTCTGAAAGAAATCTAATTGCTTTATTTTCAAAAAATACATTTTTATTCTATGTTCAATTTTTAAAATAATTCTCAATATTTCTTGTGATTAGTTTATTTCTATAATATTTAAACAGATACTTTATTGTTCTATGTTAAAAAAAGAATTAAATAGATACTTATTTTATTAAGCATATTCTTTGTTCTAAAAGAACTATTTAAGATAAATCAAATGTGAAAAGTACTAATTTCAATTCCCAAGGAAATTTTTGCCTTTAATTTATTCACTTTGTGCACTGTTCAGTATTGTCCAAACACGGATCTACTGACTTATAATAAGCAGAGTAATGCATGATATATAAATAAACATTCATACATAAACATATATATGTATATAAGCATGGTAATCTTGATGACATAACTGAGAATTTTGTTATTTAAGCATAAATACTTTTAATTTTTAAAAGTTATGAAAGTAACTGATTTTTCGCCACAATCTCAATTTTCTTATACCTTTAACTACATCAGGACAGGGTTGTTGTTGNCCCAACCATCAGTGTTTCCTCAATAACCATAGTTTTAAGATTATGTCTCACTGTGAATAGTTTCGTTCTTATTAAGCCCTTACCTAAATTAATGAAGAATGTACATACTAGCTTGGGAACCCAGCTATGCCTAGAAACTAAACTTTCTCGAAATATTCAATCAAATCATCTTAGACATTTTAAACCAAAAAAATGTAAACGACTCAATGAAGGGGTTCTTTTGTTATGATTGGACATACAAACAAACTTAGATTACTACTTTATATGTGTACATAATTGTGACTGTGAACAATTTATATTTCATAGTTTTTTTTGGTAATATCTTTTTTATAGTTTTAGGTAACCCCTACATGTATTTTTTTAATCATCTTATCTTTGGTGTTTGTGCATTACTTTGCACTTTAAAAAAAACTGACAGTTTTGAGTGAAAATAAATTTGACTCAACATGGCACAAAGTCAGACATTGCAATAATTCAGCTTGTCAGCTAATTATAATTCTGTATATGGTTACTAGTCTAGTTTTTTTTTGTCTATTTTGATTTGTATACAAACTCGTAATATTTCAATATACTTAATGCTTTTTGAAACATTTTTACAAAATAGTTGCGGTATTTATTTGAAATTGAACAATTAGTATTAACAATTTTAGCACAACTAAACTTAAATCTTTGAATCTACCTTTTCTCTTTCTGAAATAAAAAATACTTTCAACGTTTGAAAAACATAACAATTCAATTTGCGTTCCTTTATAGATGATAGTGTAATAATAAAAATCAAATAAGACCCTAAAGCGTGTTTTGGTGTAATTTCATATGTTTAAAGATTAAATAATTAATTAATTTAGACTAAGCCGAAAAATTTGATATTTAACACTTTCATGTCTCAGATTTGTTTACTTAGATATAAAAAAAGTTCTGAAAATTTAAATCCTAAATTTGAGGAGAGTGCATGGGGTGGTGGATTGAAAATAAAAACAATCAAATATCTCATATATTTAATTAAAAAGTTTAATAATGAGTAACAATAAATTATATCCATCAATCTATTTTATGACTGAAATAATTTTTCCAATTTACAGTTTTATAGAAATCATTATACGAGATAAAATAAAAGTTACCCTATTCCGACTGAAGGGGGTTCATATGACCCCCCCTTTTTGGTTTTTTTAGCGAGAACTCGAAAAATAATTTAGCTGGGAAGCTCAAATTATCTGGATTTTTTAACTGCCCATTACTTAAAGCTGGGCTTTATTCCTATTGCTTGAGTCCCCAGGCATACTGCTTGAATGCCTTATTTTAATCTTATACTAAATCTATATTTAGACCTACCTTTAAAATCTCTTTAGAAAGTCTATTAGAAAAAAAGTAGATTGTACAATTTCCGCAAAAAATATTTGCCAAGATTTTTGCACAGACGCCTTTACAGGGAATTTGCACAGTTTCATTTCAGTTTCAGTCAAGGGCTTTCAAAAATGCATATTATGTCGCATTTTGCGCAATCTTGGTTTTTGAAATATCTCAGATTTACGACTTAAAGAAGTTCGTAGTAAGATTTTGATTCTACTGGAGACCACTGGAGGGATTTTATTTTCACTGGGTCTGGAGGGGTTTGAGAATATGCTTTTTATAATTTAAAGCTTTACGCTCGGGGGTTTATAAATCCATTGGAGGGATTCATGTATCCTTCCTGGGGGTCTGTAATTCCACTGGAGGGATTCAGATATCTTTCCAGGGGGTATATAATTCCACTGGAGGGATTCATATATCCTTCCTGGAAAGATTTCTGAATCCCTCCAGTGGAACTTTAAACCCCTAGGAAGGATAACTGAATCCCTCCAATGGATTTATAAACCCCTGGGAAAAATATCTGAATCCCTCCATTGGAATTATAAACCCCCAGGAAAAATATCTGAATCCCTCCAATGGTTTTATAAACCCCTAGGAAGGAAATCTGAATCCCTCCAGTGGAATTACAAACCTCCTGAAAAGATATCTGAATCCCTCCAGTGGAATCATAAACCCCTAGGAAAGATATCTGAATCCCTTCAGTAGAATTATAAACCCCTAGAAAGAATCTAAATCCCTCCAGTGGAATTATAAACCACCTGGAAAAATTTCTGAATCCCTCCAGTGGAATTATAAACCCCTAGGAAGGATATCTGAATCCCTCCAGTAGAATTATAAACCAACTGCAAAGATTTCTAAATCCCTAAAGTGGAATTATAAACCCCCTGGAGAGATATCTGAATCCCTCCAGTGGAATGTAAATCACCTTGCGTAAAGTTTTATTTGTAAAAAGCATTTTTTCAAACCCCTCCAGTGAAAATGAATTCCCTACGGTGGTCTCCAGTGGAGTCAAAATCTTACTACGAACTTCCGTGACTCAAGATCTACGACATTGGATTGCAAAGTAATAGGGATTAGAATTTTAGAAAATTAGAGTTTGTGACAAAGGCTCGATTTCTTATATTTTTGATCGTTTGTCCACTTGGTCAATATTTCAAAAATGAAGCATTCACTTGGTCAATATTTCAAGAACGAAGCTTCCACTTGGCCAATATTTCTAGAAAGAAGCTTTCACTTGGCCGTTATTTCAAGAAGCGTCTTCTGGGACACTATTCAAAGAAGCGATCACTTGGCCAATATTTCAAGAAGCGACCACTTTGACACTATTTCAAGAAGCGACCACTTGGCTGACATTTCAAGAAGCGACCACTTACCCGATATTTCAAGAGGCCACAACTTGGCCAATTTTTCAAGAAGCAACCACTTGGCCTATATTTCAAGAAGCGACCACTTGGCAGATATTTTAAGAAGCGCCCCTTTGGCCGATATTTCAGGAAGCAAACACTTTGCCGATACTTCAAGAAGCGAACACTTGGCCAATATTTCAAGAAGCGACTACTTGGCAGATATTTTAAGAAGTGCCCCTTTGGCCGATATTTTAGGAAGCAAACACTTTGCCGATATTTCAAGAAGCGACAACTTGGCCGATATTTCAAGAAGCGACCACTTGGCCGATATTTCATGAAGCAAACACTTGGCCAATATTTCAAGGAGCGACCACTTGGCCAATATTTTAAGAAGCAAACACTTTGCCGATATTTCAAGAAGCGACAACTTGGCCTATATTTCAAGAAGCGACAACTTGGCCGATATTTCAAGAGGCGAACACTTGGCCGAGAAGTATCCGATTCCAGGCGTTTACTCACTATCCAATCAAAGTTTGTACATCCTCCCAGCTTCTACACACTCACACCCACACTCATGAGGATTAAAAACCAAAGTTACTATAGATAGGGAAGTGTAACATGTCAATAATCCAACTTTTCAAGGCCTACTCATTAGGGTCCAAGGAGGACTAGAAAAAGTTCAAAAAGTACGTCGGAAAATGTTTAAAATACATATGTTTACTTTTGACAAATATTTACATTTGACACATGTTATTAACTTATTATACATCCGTTTTCATGAGCTTTTCAAAACATAAATTTTAGCCCAGTAGCATAATTATCAAAAATTCCATATCTAATGTTTTTGAAACACCGACCCTTTAGATTGTCCTCCACCCTACCTTAAGTATAAAAAATAGCAAGATTTCTACACAACTATAGAATTGAAAAACTCGAGAAGTTAGAAACTCAGCCCCTTTAACTTATTAACAAAAATATGATCGTGATGGGGTTAAATAATACAGCATTTACAAGAAAGTTAATGAATTAATTTAGTCTCAAATTTAAAATTGCAAATTTGTTCAAAGAACGGTTGGAATAACGTAGGCTAAAACAAAAATACATCAATTTTTTGAATAGTTGATAGTTTAAAAATACTGTTTAAAACTCTTGGAAACAGGTGGAAATATGTGTAATGGACTCAGACGCTGATTGGTTTTAAAACAAAATCCTCAGATGATCACAATTGGTGAGCCATGATTTTTTTTATACTTGTTTCACGAAACTTTCAACAAATGCAAAAGTTTTCGTTTAGTTTATGAATTTTGGAAACAGTTTAACCCTATCCCTGCTGGGGTACTTGAAAACAAGGATACGCTGGGGGGGGGGGAATCAATTTGACCCCCCTTCTAAATCCCATGTTTTATGTCCAAATATGACAAATGATACATCATTAGAAAGCTCTTGTGCTCTACTTTTAGAATCTGCAAAAAAATTTGCAATTTGCGAAAATTGAATTTTTTATCGCAAAATCCAGTTTCATAGTAAAAATGTTTGCAAAATAAAATTTGTCCAAAAAATGACAAATTATACATTTTTGAAAAGCCCTTGACCATGCCATTTCAAATATGCAAAAAAATTTGCAAAATTTTAAATAACCTGATTTTTAATCAAGAAAAACTAAAAATGTGCAAATTTCCTTTGACAGGTTGTTTGCAAAAAATTTGCAATTTTTTTTTCGCAAAACTTGTGCAATCCGTTTCCTTATGTCATAGGCTTTCCAAAAAGCTAAATTTTATCAAAATCTGACAAGTGAAAGTGGGTCAAAACAAAGATTTAGTTTGTTACAGGCAAAAGCAGTCATTCAGGCAGTGTGCCTGAGGACTCAGGCAGTTAGTATTAAAACCCGGTTTTAGGCCTAAAGGGAGGGCTTTGGGTATTTAAGAAAAGTCAGAAAATTTCAACAGCCTCAGACCAATACTTTTTGAGTTATGTAAAAAAAACTACAGGGGGGGTCAAATTGACCCCCCCCCTAGCAGGAATAGGGTTAAGATCCATTCTGTATTTGACCCCCCCCCCCCCCCATTAAGATAATGCATGGATGTCCAAATATGACAAATGATACATCATTGGAAAGCAATTATGCTCTACTTGAATAATCTGCCAAAAAATTGAAAAAAATGATTTTTTTTTTGGCAAAATCCAGTTATATGTTTTAGAAAAAGGTTCCAAATTATAAATTATAAATTTTTGCAAATCCCTTACCAAGACCATTTCAAAAATCTTAAAAAAAGGGCTATGAGTATAAGAAAAGTACAAATATTTCAACAGCCTCGGACCAATCTTTTTGAGTTATGTTAAAAAACTACTATGGGGGGGGGGGTAAATTGCCCCCCTGCCGAATGAATAGGGTTAAACACTTTTATATAAATCGGATATTTTTCATGTTTATTTGGTAGACTTTTATAAAATCTATGGATTAAAGGAACTGTTCAATGGATTAAAGGGACTGTCCACTAAATTTCCAAATGTTTCCGCGGTATTCTATGAAACCTTGATTTTAGTAACAATTAGAAATATATAGTCGTCTTTTATTTTTTATGAAAGATACAGGATTACCGAAACTTTTACCATTTTTTTTTGTTAAATCATTTATCATTTAAACTCAAATTTAAAATACCAATATCTTTGCAACCCTATGGCGTAAACATGTGCTATTTCAAACTTAGAATTTTTTATCTAGTAATTCATAGTTTGAAGTATCTAAGGTCTACGATGTTAAGTTGCACAAATATAGGGATTAAAAAATCAGAGCTAGTTTTTAAGTAATTTAGAAAAAAGCACAAGGGACCCCCCCCCCCCTCGCCAGCCGTGATAGGGTTTAGAAAGTAACCCTCTATATTCTGTTAATATACAATTGTCTATCCTGTATATATAAATCCGCATGTATGCTGAGAAATTGCATTTAAAAATCTGCAACTTCTAATATGGATATCGCCATCATATAAATAAAATGGAGGTCGATTTTAAAAAAAAAATTTCGAAACCTCACTTTAACCGGATTTATAAAGAGCATAACAATCAAAACAACTTTAAGAACAAAAAATTTCAGTAAAATCCATTTTAAAAAGAGAAATTTGACTTTAAAGAAAATCAATTTTTAAAACCACAATTAGTTTTCTGTTTTTAGAGAGACCCCACCCTCACCCTTGAAACTAAATCTGAATGGCAACCACCCTTTAAGCTGAATCTGTATAGGAACTACTCTCACTACAATATGGGTATCGATTCTCATTAAATCACATGTTTTAAGCTTGTTTTTGGCATTTATAACACTCTCCGACCTTTACTAACCTCACCACCCACCTACTGAAGGGTGCACATTTCGTAGTCGAAGAAAAGGCATTTTATTCATACAACAGATGTTATGCCTCATATAGGTTGAATTTACTTTTACTAAAGGGGCAGAGGTGCGTGCGACATTTGACATAGTGTACGAATAGCACATGTTTTTAAATTTTGCTGTTTAATACAACAGAAGAGATATGCAAAAAACAATAGTTGGAATATAGATACGATCATACAGTTTTAAAATCCTGCAATGTTTAAAGTTCTCTGAACTTAATTGTGTAGATTGGTTTATTTAAACAGTAGATTGGTTTATTTAAACACCAGATTTAAACAATATTTACTTACTATTGTGCATGTCATGGTTTGTTAACGTACTTTCATATTTCTCTGAAGGAACTGAGGTTTTGAGACAAACTCAAATATCCTAATCCCCCTATCTTTGCAACCTGATAGAGTTAACCTTTGATATTTTAAACTTAAAATATTTAATCTAACAGAATTATAGTTTTGAATATATGAAAGCTTTACAACATAATCTTGCACTGAAACAAATTAGAGATTTGCCACAGGCAGCCAGTACAATTTAATTTCCGAGCCGGTCAACTTTTCGGTCACAGTTTGTACTGTACCTAGCTCTATGGACAGGACTAGCCAATGCAACAAGGTTGACGCGGTCACACTTTATGCTTCATTTAGATTGAATTTACTTTTACTAAAGGGGCAGAGGTGCTTGTTGGGCTAAAACTTATTTTCTTTCCATTTGATTATTAAAATTTTATATTATTTTCAAAAATTTAAAGTTAATTTTAGGTAGTATTTGTCATGTAATAATACATTTTAGTTTTCAATCACAATTGGTAAGGTAAGGGTATTTATCACAATTCTTACAATTTAAGTTTGTTTGACAGTTTATTATATTTCGACCAATTTACATATTAACAAAATCATTTCTAAATTGCTAACATTTTGCTCGAAATTATAAACAGAGCGTAAAGGTTAACTCACATGGTGATATATTTTAAATATTAAATTAGTTCTTTCAAACAAAATATTAGGATTTCTTTGAAAAATTCTGAACTGTTTAATGCGTTTGTAATATTGGGTGTGTCGAAAGCATTTAGAATTTGCTGGCTCTTTGTAAGTTAGGAACTGAATAATAGAAATATAAAATTTTGATAGAAATTCATAACATTTTCTTTATATATGTTTTTTTTTCAACTGCAGTACATGCAAATAGATTCAAGGACACTAGATGGCAAGGTAGAATTTGTACACTCTCAGTACAGCTGTATTCTGACATCACAAGTGTCAATTTAGCTTTTGTGTCCGACAAAATTATCAAAATAGTGATAGTTTTAGAATAAAGTGCTTATCTTCCGGAAAAATAAGTGTAATTAAATGTTTTCTTTATTTTCTGTTCTTACACTTTTTTATTTAATCTTAGGAAACATGTCAACTAATGTGAGAAAATATCGTTTTCCTTGTTATATTTGACACTTGTGACGTCGTGTATAATTGGTCCATTTCTCTGTTGTCACCTATTGTACTTAAAAACCTATTTGAGTACATGGATTCATCATTTCATAAATTTCTAATCATTTGAAAATGTTGCAACATGCAACACTTAGTGAACGTAGTTTTAAAAAAATGTGCACTGTTAACATGAACTTCATCATTGTTGTTCAGGTAAAATACAGTGAATCAGGTAATCTTAAAATCACAATCATCACTAAATTATCCGCAATTCCTTTAAATAATCAACAAATATATAACTAAAGTATTGATTAATCACAAAAAGTTTGCATTGATTGTTCAAATTTACAATCTGATAACAAAATAAAAGTTGCAGGTACAACGACAACATTTTAAAGACGATTTCTTTTTTATATAAAAATAAAATATTATTTCTAGATTTAAAATGTTTCATTTTCTCAAAAAATTATTTTCTGTTCTCCCCCCCCCCCTTGAAAATCTTTATTTTAAACAAGGAATATGTCCTTTGTTAGGGTTTTATTCGCCGAATTGGGGAAATTTCTAGATTTTGGGTGAAAAGTATACAAAAATGAATGGGTTTTAAAGTCCAATTTTTCAAATTTGCGACCCCCCTCAAAAAAAATCATCAATAACCTGCCGGAAGGGGGGGGGGTTATTAAAAAAATGTACACCCATTGGAAAAGTGATTTTATCAAATCAATACATACATGCTTTGTTTGTTAATTTAATCTTAATGTGCATATTCCATGTACTTCTGTGGCGAATAACCGTACAACTCAAAATCAAGACTGTACAGCTGATATAAACTGTACACCTAAACAATAATAATACAGTACAGTTGGTACACCTAAACAATAATACAGTACAGTTGATATAAGCTGCAGTAAAACTAAACAATGATACTTGTAGTTTTTTCGATTTTTGTCAAATTCTTTGCTTTGCTGAAATAGATTTTCGATGATGGATGTTTTTTTTAGTTAAATCAAGCAACATTCAGAGTTTGTAGGCCTTTACCCTATATCTCTGCTGGGGTACTTAAAAACCAAGATATGCTGGGGGGGGGTCAATTTGACCCCCCCTCCCCCTCTAAATCCCATGTTTGATTTCCAAATATGACAAATGATACATCATTGGAAAGCATCTGCAAAAAAATTTGCGAAATTGCAAAAATTGAATTTTTTATCGCAAAATCCCGTTATATAGTAAAAATATTTGCAAAAAAAATTTGTCCAAAAAATAAAAAATATACATTTTTGAAAAGCCCTTGATCATGCCATTTCAAATCTGCAAAAATTTCTCAAAATTTTAAATAACCTAATTTGTTATCAAGAAAAACTAAAAATGTGCAAATTTCCTTTGACAAATTGTTTGCAAAAAATTTACTATTTTTTTCGCAAAACTTGTGCAATTCGTTTCCTTATGTCAAAGGCTTTCCAAAAAGCTAAATTTTCTCAAAATCTGACAAGTGGAAGTGGGTCAAATCAAAGATTTAGTTTGTTACAGGAAAAAGCAGTCATTCAGGACTCAGGCATTTAGGCCTAAAAGGAGGACTTTGGGTATGTAGGAAAAGTCAGAAAATTTCAACAGCCTCAGACCAATACTTTTTGAGTTAGGTAAAAAAACTACAGGGGGGGGAGTCAAATTGACCCCCCCACCACAGAAATAGGGTTAACCACTTTTCTGTCCAACTAGGATAAAAAAAAATTGTCTAATTCCTTCACTTTTCTTTGTTGCAAAAATCCGAAAGTCACTTTTGTGGAGAACCAGAATTAAAAAGTATTGATTTTTACTTGAACTTCAACCCCATTTTGTGTCATTTGTAATTACTATTTCAGACTCTTTTAGAACAGCAAAAAAGACTTTACCTGATCTTTGCTTAGTTGTGAAAAATATGTTTTATAATCATCCTCCTTCGTGTCCCCAATGGGATTTGTTCTGCATGCAAATTTATGTTTTTCATATTAAAGGTAATGTAAAGGAAAAATGAAGGAAGGTATAGGCTGAAACCTCAGAATCTCAGGAGTTGATTGAGACATGTAAGAGATCTGATGTTCCTGTCTCCAGAAATTGATATAAAACTGTGTGAAACTTATATGTAAGATTGTGTATAAGATTCGTGGTATTAAACTAATCATATTCAACCAATACGGAACTAATCTGAAAACAACAATATCTCAGAGGAGCCTGAGAAACTCAGGTTTGCTCTTTTTATTATTGGAATTTATTAGTTTTTCATTTTTTATAGATATAATTGATAATAATATTTATGCGTCCGGAACTCCAACCAATGACAATGCAGTATTATTGTCACGTGTCTCCCTCAGTTTCACGTGACCAGTATACTACACTGCCATTGGAGGGAGGTATGGTCACGTGATACGGACTTGCATCTTACAAATATATGTTTTGGTATAATTTTGACACAGTTTTTGGTCAATTTCTAGAGACAGGAACATCAGATAGATGTCTGAAAGGTATCGTTCAGAACCTGAGATTCTCAGGTTTTATCCTATACCCCCTTTCATTTTTCATTTACAGTCCCCATAAAGAAGATGTAACTCTTCCGGCCATGGAGCAAGTTTAACCCTTAATCATTACAGAGTGGAGGCGTATAAGTTTAATATTTTTAACTCTTAACTTATTTTTTGTTGGTAGAACAGAACCACAATTTTGCGGATTATTTAAGCAAATTTTTTCCCCAATGCACATGAAAAGGATACCGTGTAAAGTTGAATAGTTTCAAAAAAATAACCCTGAAACACTGCAAGCAGACTTTCATTTAAAAACTAAAGCCAGCCTTGTTATCATATTTGAAAAACTATTATTACATTGTTTCTATTGTTTCAAGGGACTGTAAGCGTAATTTCAAGTGATCCTCCCTCCAAAGATGAGGACAATTAAAATGGTGACCTGCAGGCTTTTTCGGAAACCAATTATTTTTCAATTATATCAGAGTTATATAATTATTCAATTATATAAGAACAATATCTTTCACATTATTGATCAGATAAAGTTATCAAGGGTACCGTTGTGAATAGGACTATGCCAGCTTTGCATGGAGGGTCACTTAAAATCATGTTTACAGTCCTTTTTTAATTAACAGACCGGCTATGTAAGGTTGTTGACTTTAAAAGTCACTATAATAAAATAAAAGAGATCTAAATGGATATTTCTAACATTTATTTAACAAAAAAACGAAAGTTTTGAAATATTTGCATTTAATGCGGAGTTAAACTTGGTTGATTTAGAAATTAACAAAGGAATTAATGATGGATATTAGATGGCGCTTCATGGGAGTTTTGTAGAGCTTCATGTTGGTGGAGCAGATCTGGGGGAACTGGGACAACAGGGCTTATCAATGGAACTAAGGCAATGCAACTTGAGATATCGGAAACTTTGGTCGGAGCCGTGCACAAGTTTCCTAACTAAGCTTCTCAAGAAGTTAATAAGGAGATCAGAGATATAAGCACGCCTGCTGTTAGCTCAGTATCTGCATCATCAGCATGAAGGAGTCAAGAGGCTCCCTGTGTCGGAGCTGTTACCAGCCCAACTCTCCTATTCTGACTGACTCAGACTACTGGGGTGTGTAGAGGGGTGAGGAGCGAGGGTTACATGTGTGTGCTTCATGGCGGAAATGAATCGGGTGTGTACACACATCTTGATAATAGTTGACGGCAATTGAGTCGGTAAAATCGTCTTCCTTATATTTCGAATCTGTGTTAACAAAGGTAGTTAAACTAAGTATGCAGTGTTGTGGACAAATTCATTTGAGACATATGAAAGTCAACTTTCAAAATCGTACTTTTGGGTGTATACGTTTTCAGATTTTTAAAAAAATTTTTTAATGAGGATTCAAAAGGATTTTCTGCAGATATTCTGGAATTATTATTAAAAAGACGACATTTGAAGAATTCGTGGAAATCTGCGAATAAATGCATAGAAAAAAAGAAATTCAATTAAATAATGAAAACGAAATAATTGATTCTAGAATAGATTTATTGGCAAATTTAATTAGTTTACTGTATAATTTTCACTTTATTTTTCGTCGTCTTTATTTGATAAATTAAAACTGATTCTGAAAACGTACCCACCCAACTTCATGATTTTGAATGTTAATTATGCACTCAAACTCAGTAATTATACATCGTGCAAAACTTTTATATGTCTCAAATGAATCCTAAATAATTTGTCCACAACACTGCATACTCAGTTTAACTACCTTACATAGCCAGTCTGTCCCTTTAATGGCCAGCTAGAATTATACTCACCCTCTTATAATAATTAGGGGCAGTCTATACTCTGAGGACTGGAGACCAAGCTTGCCAAGTAATGATTTAAACTCTGATTCTAAACAACGAATATTACGGGACTGAGTTTTTGCCATGAACTAAAATTTTCTTTTCCTTATATCTTTGCAACCTGATGGTTAAACCTTTGATATTTCAAACGTCAGACAATGTGATCCATCCGAATTTTTAGTTTAAAATATCAAAGGTCTACGAATTTGGGTTGCAAAGATTGAAAAGTTCAAGTTTTTTGACAAAAAAAAAACACATTTCCTTATATAAAAAATCAACTTTTTTTACTTTTAAGGCAAAATTATTCTCATTATGAAAAATCAAGCATGAGAGGAGGACGTTAGAAGTGTAAAGGATAAAATTGAATTAATCTCTTCTGTTTATTAACAGAAATTAAACAAAAAGATATAAGACTACACAAAATGTGTATATTAACGCATTAAAAATAGTTTCCGTTGTTCTTAACGCTATTACGATTGGATTAATAATTAGACTACAGGGCTAACATTTACATATTTGAAAAGCACTTCAAAAATGGATGTAATAACACTAGCTTCCAATTGATATGACCCCTCAAATGCGGGAAAATTATAAACCGTTTTTTACAGTTAAAGAGCGCATCTCTCATCTCTAGAAGTTAATCTAAAGACTTCAGATTAACAAAAAAGAGGATCAATCATCAATCTCGATATCCACCATTATAAAGTTACCAGCTCAGGTTACAAAGATGAAAGAGAATTAGTAATATTTAGTTCCGTTGTCCAAAGAACCTCTCAGGGATGTAGGTCATGGTTCCTATAGCTCTAGGAGTTCTATGTATATATCAGGTAGGTAGGATGGAGGTTGTGTTCCAAGTGTATAATTATATCAGGTAGGTAGGATTGAGGTTACCTATGTGTTCTAAGTGTATAATTATATCAGGTAGGTAGGATGGAGGTTACCTATGTGTTCCAAGTGTATAATTATATTCGGTAGGTAGGATGGAGGTTACCTATGTGTTCCAAGTGTATAATTATATCAGGTAGGTAGGATGGAGGTTACCTATGTGTTCCAAGTGTATAATTATATCCGCGGTAGGTAGGATGGAGGTTACCTATGTGTTCCAAGTGTATAATTATATCAGGTAGGTAGGATGGAGGTTACCTATGATTTCCAAGTGTATAATTATATCAGGTAGGTAGGATGGAGGTTACCTATGTGTTCCAAGTGTATAATAATATCCGGTAGGTAGGATGGAGGTTACCTATGTTTTCCAAGTGCATAATTATATCCGGTAGGTAGGATGGTTTGCAGACTCCAGCAGTGACCCAGGTTGGCGCCCAGTGCATTAGCATTATTGCCTAAAATAAAAAATATGATTGTTAAAAAACTGGTTTCTATTGACTTTGCTTCTTGAAGGAATGGAGTTTTTGTCACTCACTTACACTTTCTAATCCCGTTATCTTTTCTACCTGTAAACCATTCATATTTCAAACAAAGATTATTTGATTCAACAAAGTTCATTATTTGAATTATCTAAGATTTGTGATATTGCAAAGATATACGAATTAGAAAATCAAATTTTGTGGCAAAGCCTCAATTTCTGTAGTTTTTTTTTTGTAATCTTTAAATGTTAACTTTTAGATTTTTTTTTTAAATTGGGAAAACTGCAGCTGAAACATACCATGGAGTATATTCTAAAATGTTGTTGATTGAGTCTTATATTTTAATTAATTCATTATCTTTTTTCATGGGACATTTTTATTTTTTTTTAAGCCGTTCAGTAAATATTTGGATTCGTTCGTTTTCAGAATTATCGTTCATTTTACATCTTATTTGTTCGTTTTCTAACTAAACGATCGTTTTATAAAATCTTTCATTCATTAAAATCGTTCGTTCATTAAATAAACGAAAATTGTTTTCTGAGTTTTTTGAAAAAATTATTCCTTCAGTAAAAATACGATTGTCTTAAAAAAACTTCGTTCGAACAAAATCTGTATTTTTTACGTTCGTTTGACCACATTACCAAATCTTTAACGAACCATTTCTAAATTGTGCACAATTTAAAAATGGTTCCTTAAAGATCTAACTAATCAAGAAAATTGGAACAATCATTTTTTTATTTCGTTTGTTAACAAAAAAGATGCCTATTAATATGAAATTTGGAGAGTAGTAACTAGATGGTAAATTACCTCAAATACTAAGTCATCTTGACCAGAATATATTTCACTCAAAGTTAACTTCCTAAATAAACAAAAAATATTGCACAAAAAAAAACAGTTTAAAAAAATATATATTTACTTGAAAAATCCACGATTCAAGACAATGCTGATAAAATGCTGCCAGGTCAGGTTGGACAAAATTCTTTTCGTCTCTGCACTTTTAACAAAAATTGATGTTTTAAAAAATGGCTGCCCTCGTAAAATTTTTGTTCAATTTTAAATCACACCAATGGTAAAGTTTTACTGAAAAACATCTGCTTTTTGTTTTAACAGGGTTACCCTTCAAGATCCTAAAAACCCCTCAAAGATCCTTAAAGACCGTCAAAGACCCTCAAAGACCTTCAAAGACCCATCAAGATCCTTAAAGACCCTCAAAGACCCTACAAAACCCTACAAGACCCTCAAAGACTCTCAAAGACCCTACAAGACCCTCAAAGACTCTCAAAGACCCTACAAGACCCTCAAAGACCCTACAAGACCCTCAAAGACTCTCAAAGACCCTACAAGACCCTCAAAGACTCTCAAAGACTTTGCACAGTCTTTATTCTGTAACCGTTAAAAGGAACTAGCTGCAGTAATCGTAATTTGAATTGACTCTTTATGAAATGATGGTACTGTTGGATTCTCAACGGTAACCATAAACGCGATGTCTGACCAAGTGTGAATTATTTATATAAATGTATACAATATATATATATATATCAATGTATACAATTATATATATCAATTATATATACCAATCAATGTATACAATTATATATATCAATTATATATACCAATCAATGTATACAATTATAAATATCAATCAATATATGCAATAATTGAAAAATGATACTTTTCAATTATTGGTCAAAAAAATGTTTCAAGGGTATCGTTGTCAATCGGGGGTGACAATGGCAGGCTATACAAATTCGACATTTTTAAAATTCCCGGGGCAATGCTGAGCACTTCAGCTAGAAGTTTGTTAAAAGTTGAACCTAATGTAGTCTTGTTCAAGTGTAAATCCAGTCCAACCTTCAGTTAGAAATAAGTGTCTAAATAGATAATCTATATATAAATTTGGCTTGTCTGTTTGGGCGTCTGTTTGTTTGTATCCAATAAACGTCAAAATGGCTGAACCGATCGAGCCCAAATTTTTTGTGGGACCTCAAAGGTTTATGAATGATAAAAAATGTGTTTTAAAGATTTTTAATTTTGTAAAAAAAAAAGTTTTTTTAAAAATCCGCAAATTTTTTTTTCTTCTTCGTTTTAAAATGTAAACAAAAAGAACATGTTCACAATTCAAATAGAAGATGGGCGCGAAGCGCCCTAAAAGCCTAGTTTATTAAAATTGGTTAAACCATGCATATCTGGTCACAGTTATAAGTCTCAAAAACAAAGGAATTGAGTCTTTGCCACAAATCCTAGTTTTCTAATACCTATTTCTTTGCAACCGGAGATCCTAGACCTTCAGTATTTCTAATATCGAACTCTGCTAGATCAAAACTTTGACCATCAGGCTGTAAAGATATAGGGATTAGATATTTGAGTTCGTGGCAAGAACGTAGGTCCTTTAAATTCACATCCAACACAATTCCTTAGTTTTCTAGCAAAAAAATAATTTAAGAATTATGTTAAAATTAATAAAAAAATGTAAAAAAATTGAACAAATATTTGTTATTGATGTTTTTTAATACCTGTAGGCAGAAACTAGCCGTTCTGATAAAAAACATAAAATGTTTTGAAAATAAAATTTATTTTTTTAATCTCAATCAACGATTCTATGAACTCCGGTAAAGTTTTTTTGCTTAAAAAGTCATAAAAGTTCAATTCTTTTATTATTTCTTAATTTTAATCTTAAAATTCGTCTGAAGAGTGTTCTTTGAACGCCATTTCAGGAAGTGTACAAAAAAGGGTTAAAAATTAAAATCAATCATAATAAATAAAAAGAATAAAATTTCATTATTTCCCGAATGGATGTCTAACTTGTAGGATCACAAGCTCTGTCTCTCTGTACATAATATCGATTAATTAAAAAAACGGTTGGTATCAGTCTTTAAAAAAACGGTTGGTATCAGTCTTTCCCCCTCTCCAAAACAACATCAAACATCAAACAATGTTTTTTATTTAGTTTTTTATCGCTGATTGACACACAGGTGTTTTAAAGTATATTATTATATTTTTTTGCAAACATGAAAATATGTCTGCAGGCTTTTATTTTTAAAGAAATTTATTGCTTTTTTTATAAAGTCCCAATTATATAATATTATATATTTTCATCGATATTCCTTTCTGTACATTCATGTCCACAACCACCTGCAGTACAGTACATTAGAATTAGAACAGACTAGAAATTAGATTACTCGATTCACAACAGTACCCTATAGAGTATAAACTTTTGACTGATTCAAGGGTGACGGACCTATTTACAGAAAATCTTGAATTTGTTAAACAATTCATTTGCAAGTTGTTTTATTTTTATATTTAACCATAAACAGATCTAAGAAATACATGTTTAAAAAGCCCATGAAAGATTAATCTGGTCTTAGATAGATTAATCGTGTCTCAGATAGAATAATCTGGTCTCAGATAAATTAATCTGGTCTCAGATAGAATAATCTGGTCTCAGATAGATTAATCTGGTCTCAGATATAATAATTTGGTCTCAAATAGATTAAATTGGCCTCTGATAGATCAATTTAGTCTAAAATAGATTACTAAAGTCTCAGATGGATTACACAGGTCTCAGATAGATTAATTTGGTCTTCAATAGAATAATTTAGTCTCCAAAAGATTAAATTTTCCTCTGATAGATTAATTTGGTCTCCGAAAGATTAGTTTGGTCTCCAATAGACTAAATTGGTCTCAGATAGATTAATTTGGTCTCAGAAAGATAAATCTGGTCTCAGAAAAAATGATCTGGTCTCTGATATATTAATTTGATCTCTGATAAATTTATTTGGTCTCCGATGATTTTTTCTTGTCTAAGACTAATTTGACCTCCGATAGAATAATTAGGTCTCTAATTATATTAAATATGCAGCCTGCAGGGTGTCAGATAAAAATGGTCTTCGTTTTTTTGTCATTTTCAAAAATTATTGGTTTCAAAGGAACGCCGCGTAATTTTAAGTGACCTTAATTAACTGGACAGAGGGTTGTCTGATTCACAACTTTATCTTTGAAATCTTAGTGTGGTCTCAATAATAATTAATTTTAAATTTTAGTTTCTCTGTTAAAGTGATAATGAAGATATTGATAAAGGAATTGAGTCTTTGTCACAAACTATGATTTCCTAATCTCTATATCTTTGTAATCCAATGCCGTAGACCTTAGATATTTCAAACTATGAATTCTATTAGATGAAAAATCTAAGTTTGAAATATCAAAGGTTTACAGGTGGAGTTTGTTACAATTAGACTCAATTCCTTTAGATTAATACAATAATAACAATGCCATCCTTATTTTTACTTGGATAGAGTTAATAAAGAATACTGTTGTGAATCGGACATGCCACTCTGTGTTTTTTAATTCAAGGGCTAAACCACACTCACCTACTGTTGCATTAAATTGTTTATTATCTACAAAGAATGCTCTAACACTTGTTGAACCAGCTTTATACGGTACATTCATTAAATATTGTTTATCCTAAAGAAGAAGAAAAATGAAACAAATTATCTTAAAAATTTGTATTAAAGGGACTGTAAGCGTAGTTTTAACTGAACCTTCATGCAAAGATGACAATAAACGATTTACATCACGCGGTTCCCTTAATAGCTTTGTCTGATCAAATAATAATTAAATATAAACATCCGTGTGTTTATAATAACTGTTTATTTGCGGGTTCCCTGTAAAATTGACTTTCGCATTTTGTTGAAAGATCCTAGAAGCAAACGAGAAATTATCTTAATTTAACACTTTTTGAGTCAGGAACACACAGGTATCTTTCTCATTTAAAAAAAATTAATGTACTTAGGGGACTTAGGGTACCGTTGTGAATCGGACATCGCCATCTTTAGATCTAGGGTAGCTTGAAATTTCTCGTACAGTCTCTTTAAAGGTTTAAAGAGGAAATCAAAGGGTAACCGCGGCAAGTGCCGGACTTGGATCATTAACCCTATGAAGGCTGGGGGGGGTCTGAATCTATGTATAGCCTGGGGGGCCCCCTAGAAAAAGGCCTAAGAGAATAGGTACAGGGTTGCAATGCATGTGCGTAGCCCAATTTTTCATGGCCAGCTCAAAGAAAAATAATTAGACCGATAACTTTAATAGATTGGGTGCTAGGGAGGGTGGAAAAAAATGCCTAAAAAAGGGTAAAAAAGTGACACATTTTTTTGTATTGAACAAATATAAAACTGTGACATGTTTCTACACGCATTTTTCAATAATAAAAAAATATAGTTTTTAGATCTGCAGTAGTCACAAAAAAGTTTTTTTTTCTTTTTTTAAACAAATATAATAGTGTGACACATGTTCCACGTGCATTTTTCAAGGGCTTTTGAAAAATATAGTTTTTATTTCTGTAGTTTCAGTCACAAAAAATTTATGGGCTATTTTAAATTTTTTTCACTGACCGGACTTCTTTTTCGCCCTGTACCAACCCTAGGAATTAAAAAAAAAAGTTTAACAAAAAAAATAACAAAGGCCCCCCCAGCCTGTTTAGGGTTAAGGTTAAATAAAACCAAAAATTGTGTTTATATATATATATATATATATTTAACATTTTTAATTTAATGTAGTTTATTACCTTTATATTGAAGAAAATTGATTGATGATGATTGAATTGGGTTTCACTGTACAGGCAAAGTTTTGCTTCATTTTATCATGAAGTTGGCATTGCCTGTGTAAGACAATACTTTTTACCCGCGTCAGGTTATTTTGAACCACAAAAAGGTATTTAAAAAGACAAAGGAATAGAGTCTCTGCAGCAGTCTCAACTTTTCTAAGACCTTTATCTTTTCAAACTTAGATTATTTGCTTTAACAGAATTCATATTTTGAAATATCTTTAGTCCATTGTGTTGTGTTGTCAAGAAATGGGGATAAGAAAATCAGAGTTTGTGGCAAAGACTAAAACGAAAGTCAAATAATGCTGATTGAATTTGGTCCGAAAGTGCAGTAGAGAGTAGAAAAGGTCTTCTTACGATTTTAAAAATTAAGGATGAAAAGATGAAGGCATGAAATGATGAAAGGATAAAAGGATAAAAGAATAGATGAAAATTTTAAAAAAGAATGAAAGAATGAAAGTATAATAAAAGTATAAAAGAATGAAAGGATGAAAGGATTAAGGGAAGAAAGGAAATATATATGCGTAACTTTCCTTCCATAAAGACTGTAGTGTTCAGGTCTGAAAGGATTGGTGTACTTCTCACAAACAGACTAGAAATAGAACAAAATAAATAAGGAAGTGAAACCCCTTAATTTATAAATGAAATGGCATGCCATTTCCCAGTCCATATTAGGGTTTCCTGCGTTAACGATGCGGAATTTCGAAAAAAAATATGCGACAAATTTTCATAAAATAGATTTGGGAAAAAATGCGAAAATTTTGCGAAGCCAAAAATGCGAAATTTACCGGAATGCTTCCGAAATTTTTCGCATTTTTAGTTTTTTCTTCGTGAAACGATTTCCCCATTTGGCTGGTAACCCTAGTCCATTTCAAAAGCCTCTAAGACTGTGTCTGATCCAGAAATGGAATTGCTTTAATCAATTTCTTCAGATTTTAATCTGTGATTCTGTAATTGTTAATCTTAACAATGTTCAAAAAGCTGAATTAGCTTATTACCTGTATTAACTGTTTTCTTTGAGAAAATAATTTAAAATTTTCTTCATCTTGATCTAAATAAGAGATTTATTAGGCACATTATTCTTTCAATGGATACATTCGAAGTAAAAAGAAATTATGTGCAGGGTAAACCACAAAATAAAGACTTCTGCAGAGACTTCTGTTCGAAACTTGTCTAATGCAAGACAGACTTAAAAGTACTTAGAACATATAGTTGTTTTTCTCTCATTTCTAATAGTGTGTAATTCTGACAATTTCTGCCTTGTTTCTGCGAAATAACATACAAAATTCATTTTCAAAAGAAAAAATGAATATAATCAATGTTAAACTAGATTACACTAGATTAAACTAGATTAAACTAGATTAAAAAGTACTATGGTATATTTAAAAATGGCAATCACGTTTACAGTCCCTTTAAAGATTCCTGACAAAAGTCAAAAGTAATTCGATTTTCTAGAGATGTTTAATTCTTAAGTCTCATCTTTTTTTTCGGGTTACCCTGTATCTGAATTGTTACGGAAAAAAAGATTTTATATTGTACGTTAAAACTTACTTGAATTAGATGAAGATGAAGATATCACTGGTACTGTAAATTTACTTGATCTTGTGACAACAACAAGGGTAACTGGTCAGAGGTAGAAACACTTTCAGATGTTTATTATTTAAAGGTAATTATGCAATTTTAAAAGGACCTCTCTGATTCTCTACACTACCCTTACAACCACTATCATTTCAATAATTTAGTCGATTATCGTGGTTGAAAACAGGATCTTAAAATCTTATTAAAATGAAAATAATTTAATTCTTTAAATATAATCTCAAAACTTTGAAGCATAAAACCTTATTTAATTTTTTAATTCTAAAACTGTGGCTCTTGATTTCAACAGTTAGAGCCGCAACCTAAATTGACTCGTAAGCACAAAGGACTAGGGTTGAATCAAATTGTTAAGTCCTGAATATCGAATATCGAATGCAATTTTCACTGCACTGCATAGTATTAGAGATCCGATTAGACGAGATTATACTCTATCTTTGAATGATATAATTGTATGATAGAAATGTTGACTAAATTTGCAATCTGATCAATTTTTTTGCTTTATAACTGGTGTTTGCTTTAGCATAACCATGAATTTTACTAAGGAATTGAGTCTTTGCTAAAATTTCTGATTATCAAATCCCTATTTTTAAGGCACACAATAGTGTGGACCTCATATATGAATTCTATATTATCAAATAATTTAAGTTTTAAATGTCAAAATTTTACACCATCAGGTTCAACATTGTGGCAAAATTTTACACCATCAGGTTCAACATTGTGGCAAAATTTTACACCATCAGGTTCAACATTGTGGCAAAATTTTACAGCATCAGGTTCAACATTGTGGCAAAATTTTACAGCATCAGGTTCAACATTGTGGCAAAGAATCAGTTCTTTTGTAATTTTCCGAAGATTGTTGATGTAGAGCCTGAACACTTTCACGGAGTTATGGAATTTTGAACATAGTATTAACTAAAGAAAAAATCTGGAAGGGAACTGCAGTCCCCTTCTCTATGCAGGTCATTAGGAATAGGGTTAAAAACATAGAGAATAGAATATATATTAGAGAGGAATTAAAAGAATCTCTCGGTATGAATTTTTTCAGTCCCTTTCAGCCTTACAACAAAATGGCCGTTTTACACTTTTTTCTAGTAAATTCCACTCTAATATATATTCTATTCTCTATGGTTAAAAATACCTTAGTTTTTTAAAGAAATTAATGTGTTTAACTATTCCTAAAAAAGTAAAGAAGAGACTCACTAAAATTCTTAAACGAGTAGTAGACATATTTATACACCTGAAATTTGTGAAATCAAAGTTTCTATAATTCATGGTATGCATAGAGATGATGGCTTGTTTCTTTTCGTTCGTTCATCTTTTTTTCTTTTTCAATCGTAAAAAAATTTATTTCGTTCATTCCAAAAATCATTATTCACTTTCCAACTTTTTCGTTTGTTTTCAGTAAAATTCATAAAAATTGTTCGTAAAATTATTCTTTTTTTAAATGTTTGTTCGATTTTTTTTCAAAATCTTCAGGAAAATTTGTTCGTTTAGTGAAAAAAAAAACTATTTCATTAGAAATCGTTTATGAATGATCGAGATGGTTCAAACGATTTTAAATATTTCCTTTTTTCGTTCGTTTTATATTTCATATTTTATAACACAATTGTTTTTTTAATTCTCTGAACGATCCAAGTCGTAATTGTACAGCAGTCGTTTTTATTTTTTTGTTCACAAAAATGATGCCTATCTCTGGGTAGAAATTAAATTTTCCAAACAAAAATGTTTTAAAAAAAGATGTTCTTAGTTTTTTTTCTATCAAATTGAATTTTGGACAATGCAATCATGAAAAAAAATCATAATTGAAATTTTTGAACTTTTAATTTTTAAGTCTATGGTAGTGTGTTCAGACTTGAACTGAAGATGTTTAGTTAGCTAGACCATGATTAATCAGGAGAGAGGGAGGGAGGGGGCACGCCAGGGGATCTAGCTAGGGGGGCACAACGTTGAGATGTTTTGGGGGGAGGGGGCATGCTGTGGGAGGGGGACTGAAAGAAAGTTAAAGTGGAGGGGTGGGGGGGGGATGACAATGCCAGTTCATTATGACTCGGCAGTTTTGCGGCTAAATAAATTGGAAAATTATATGTGCATTTTGTGGTTTGCATTGAAACTGAACATTTGCAACTAGCTTTGATTTGATTAATTCATATATTTTCGCAACCTGATGGTGTAACTTCAAGTTTGATTTGACAAAATACATATTTTACTAGTGTTTACTAGTGTTTACTAGTGTTTACTAGTGTTTACTAGAGTTTACTAGTGTTTACTAGTGTTTACTAGAGTTTACTAGTGTTTACTAGTGTTTACTAGTGTTTACTAGTGTTTACTAGTGTTTACTAGTGTTTACTAGTGTTTACTAGTGTTTACTAGTGCTTACTAGTGTTTACTAGTGTTTACTAGTGTTTACTAGTGTTTACTAGTGTTTACTAGTGTTTACTGGTGTTTACTAGTGTTTACTAGTGTTTACTAGTGTTTACTGGTGTTTACTAGTGTTTACTAGTGTTTACTTCACTCATCTGCGAAAAGTTTGAAATTATCATAAGCGTGACATTTATACAAAGATAGCAATGTCAGATTCTTAAGGTTACCCTTTAAAGCTTTACGTGAAATATATTTTCATTTTTCTAGGGTTAATGGGTTTCATTCTGATAATTCTTATATGTTTTCCTGCAGTAGAAGTGCGCAAGTCACTTTGTAAAGTGAACTACTTATTAGAATTAATCAGGTTTCCAAATTATACAGATTAATATCTAATTCATATTGATCAGACAAAACTTTCAATGGTTGTATTGCGTCGTAAACCGGGCATTGCCATCTTCCATTGAGGGTCACTTGAAATTATGCTGACCCCTGTAAACTGTAGAGGGTCAAATTTGTGCGACATTACTGACATGACCTCACTCATGAATGCCGAGTCCATTAGCGCCTGAAACAATCAGGGTTCAGTCATGTATTTAATGTCAATAGAAATAGTGGCGGTAACATCTTTCTATTTATCTCATTATCCAATTAATTAGAGTTAAGAATCCTTTAATTGGCGCTTTTAGAAAATAGAAATATTTACTTCTACTGAAACTATAGTGACCTTGATACCTCGTATTAGAAGAGTAAACATATTCAGTCACAAATTAGAAATTCGATACTTTCTATTCTTCTGAATAGCTCTTAAAGAAATTTCAATCTTTTGTAATGTATTTTAATTTGACAGTCCCTTTAAGCGTAACTAAAGTTAAATAATAACCCTCTAGGTCAATTATTTATGAATAAACTCGCTTTTTCCTAATGTTTCATAAAGATACCAAGCAAACAGTGATTATTCTTTGGTTTTGGCATTTTATATCAATTATAATGATTATATAGCAATAAAGCAAAATTCAGATTTTCATTATATTTGAGAACAAATGATAGACAAAAGTTTTTAAATCCCATTCGTGTTAAAATCTATTGAAAAATGTGGTTGTTTGATTGATAGAGAATAACACAATTGTTTTGTTTTTGCAATCCGAGACAAATAAGGGTTTTCATAAATCAATCAGGGGTCAATATAATTCCCAAAAAAGCTGATTTTCTCGATCCCAAAATAATTTTTTGCCCCCAATTTTGAAAAAAAATGCCCCCAATTTTTAAAAAAATTTGCCCCCAATTAAATAATTTGCCCCCATTTCTTTCAAATTTGTCAATCCCAAATGGGATTGAAAAGGGAATTATATTGACCCCTGAAATCAATATGAAATATTTCAAAAATTCTATTTTTGAAATTAATTTTAAAAATAGCTTAATACTAGTAGGTCCCTCAAACTCGGTTACTTCATGCAATAAAAAGCCTCAAGCTTTTGAATTAAATTTTTCTACATTTTTAAAAAAGAATCACAATTTCTAATCTAAAAATGTAAACTAAAGCGAATCTTTGTTTTATCCGGAAATACTGGAAAGTGTTGTTTATCAGCTTATTTTCTTTTATACTATAAAAATATTTCATTGTGAATTTGAAAAAAATATGAAATTAGGAGATTAACTGATTTCTAGTGCACACATTCTGATTTTCTAACGCCTAAATGTTTGCAACTTAATTTAAAATTTTAATATTTCAAACCATGAAATCGAGTTGATCCAATAGTCCACGTTTAAAATGTCAAAAGTTTACACCATCTGGTTGCAAAGATATATGTAATAATGCTTTTGAATTTAACACTGTGATTAGAACTATTCCTTTTAGGGAAATAAGGGAACCAAAGTGTCTGTGTCTGTTGTTGTCATAAAGTGTCTGATGTAGTCATAAAGTGTCTGATGTTGGTATAAAGTGTCTGATGTTGTAATAAAGTGACTGATATTGTCTTAAAGTGTCTTATGATGTCATAAAAAGTCTGATGAAAACATAAAGTGTCTGATGAAAACATAAAGTGTCTGATGAAAATATGAAGTGTCTGATGAAAACATAAAGTGTCTGATGAAAACAGAAAGTTTCTGGTGTTATAATAAAGTGTCTGATATTGTCTTAAAGTGTCTAAAGATGTCATAAAGTGTCTGATGTTGTCATAAAGTGTCTGAAGTTGTCATAAAGTGTCTGATGTTGTCATAAAGTGTCTGATGTTGGTTGGTATAAAGTGTCTGATGTTGTCATAAAGTGTCTGAAGTTGTTATAAAGTGTCTGAAGTTGTCATAAAGTGTCTGATGTTGTCATAAAGTGTCTGATGTTGGTATAAAGTGTCTGATGTTGTCATAAAGTGTCTGAAGTTGTTATAAAGTGTCGGATGTTGTAATAAAGTGTCTGATATTGTCTTAAAGTGTCTAAAGATGTCATAAAGTGTCTCATGTTGGCATGAAGTGTCTGATGAAAACATAAAGTGTCTGATCTTGTCATAAATTGTTTGCTGTTGTCGTACACTGTCTGCTGTTATCATAAAGTGTTTGATGTTGTCATAAAGTGTCTGATGATTTTATTAAGTGTCTGATGTTGTCATAAAGTGTCTGATGTTGTCATAAAGTGTCTGATGTTTTTGTTAAGTGTCTGATGTTTTTGTTAATTGTCTGATGTTGTCATAAAGTGTCTGATGTTGTCATAAAGTGTCTGATGTTGTCATAAAGTGTCTGATGTTGTAATAAAGTGTCTGATGTTGTCATAAAGTGTCTGATGTTGTCATAAAGTGACTGATGTTGTCATAAAGTGTCTGATGTTTTTGTTAAGTGTCTGATAACTTCGAAACACATTTGGAATATTTTATTTATTTCTCTTTAACAACGATGTAAATAACAAAAATCACATATTGGCAATAATGTAACATAGTCAAGAGATCACAGATTGGACATACTTTGCATTGTATATATTTAATTAAATCTAAATAGCAATGAACATATGTATTCACTGAACAATAATAAAACTATTGTTTATGTATAACGCTAAGTGAGGTATCAATTTGAATGTGTTTAAAAAGAAAATAATAGAAAAAAGCCAAGAAAGACTGTTTACATTGATGATCTATAGACTTGTCAAATTTGTGGGTATTATTGCTGACTTTAAGCCGTGAAGGCGTACACAGAAATAAATCTGGGGGGTGGGCAAATATTCGCGAAGCACAATTTTTGAACTTTAAATTGAAAGCATTTAAAAAAAGTATTACTTTATCTCCCTTTCACACAAAACAAAACAAAACACTATTTTTTTAGGCTCTGATCGCTCTTCAGTTTAAGATTTAATAAATTCTAGGTCTAAAAATAACAGGTCTAGGGGGCACTGCCCCCCTGTGTACGCCCTTGCTTTAAGACAAGTTCATTTTGGCAAGATTCAGGAAATTTGGTCAGAACCAAGCATTTGAAGGGGTTGTTAACGAATTTTGTGAAAACTGATAATATACCAATTGTATTTCAACTTTTACTTGTTTTATCAATTGAACGTTCCACATATTTTTGAACAGAATAGTCTTTACTTGTTCAATCAAGTGAACATTCCACATATTTTGAACAGAATAGTTCATACTGTATAATCAAGTGAAAATTCCACACATTTTGATCAGAATAGTTTATACTGTTCAATCAAGTGAACATTTCACACATTTTGATCAGAATAGTTTATACTGTTCAATCAAGTGAACATTCCACACATTTTGATCAGAATAGTTTATACTGTTCAATCAAGTAAACATTCTACATATTTTTGAACAGAATAGTTTATTCTGTTCAATCAAGTAAACATTCTACATATTATTGAACAGAATAGTTTATACTGTTCAATCAAGTAAACATTCTACATATTATTGAACAGAATAGTTTATACTGTTCAATCAAGTAAACATTCTACATATTATTGATCAGAATAGTTTATACTGTTCAATCAAGTGAACATTCTACACATTTTGATCAGAATAGTTTATACTGTTCAATCAAGTAAACATTCCACACATTTTGATCAGAATAGTTTATACTGTTCAATCAAGAGAACATTCTAAATATTTTTGAACAGAATAGTCAAACAGTTCAAAATCCATCTTGTAAATCTCATACAAACTATAAACCTAAATATTAATATATGTATGTACAAAATATAGGAAAAATAAGAAATACTATGAAATAAAAGTCCCCCCATATCTCTTTCTTAAGTGTAAAGAGGGGGGGGGATTGCGCCCTGCTTACCCTAAAGGGGTTTTTGGTAAAGCATCATCCCCCCCCCTTGTAAACCCCTGAGTTAGGTAGGCTAGACTCTGAGGTATTAATTTCAAGAGAACGCAGAAGACGACATTCAAACATTATTACGAAAAACGAAAAGAATTTTTTATAGGT
This sequence comes from Eurytemora carolleeae, assembly GCF_000591075.1. Taxonomy (NCBI): domain Eukaryota; kingdom Metazoa; phylum Arthropoda; class Copepoda; order Calanoida; family Temoridae; genus Eurytemora; species Eurytemora carolleeae. The sequence continues at coordinate 58,739 of NW_019397102.1, forward strand.
TGCTTGCACATTGAAAATATATAATCATTTTAAAATGTTTATTTTCTACCTGAGCTTTGTTTAACTGTGAGAAATATTGTTTATAATCTTCTGGGTTAGATGGTTTATTTTCATCGACAGATTTTCTTTGGGTTCTAAATTAAAGAGGTAAAAAAAGCAATTCTTAAACTTAGGTTTACACATTTATATATATTTACAATGAATCAGTACACCTTGGATATTTTATACTCAGAGTTCAAAGTTTTGAAATTGTTTCGTGTTGAAAACATTCCTCGGCAAAACAGGAATTAGATATAACTACCTAATAAGTCTATAAGTATATATTTTGTGTGTCTGTCTGTTTGTTTGTAACTGATTAACGTTAAAACGGCTGAACCGATCGGGCCCAATTATTTTGAGGGAACTCGCATTACCTGACAATCCTGAAAATTACTCTCCAAAAAATAAAAATACTCTTACGTAATACCTTTAGATTTCAAATATGTACATTTATTAATAAAGGAGTTGAGTTTTCGCCACAAACTCTGATTTTCTAATTTCTATATCTTTGTAATCCAATGTCGTAGACCTTAGATATTTCAAACTATTAATACTTATAGATAAAAAGTTTGAAATATCAAAGGTTTGCACCATCAGTTTGCAAAGATATTTGGATCAGAAGATTTGAGCTTGTGGCAAAAACTCAATTCCTTTGTTGGCGTTATTTTAATACAAAAAAGAAGTTCAAAAGTAAACAAAGAGAATTTGTTAACTGATAGCTTTTTATTGTTGCCATGTGTATGTGTATCCAAGATGCTTGAAAAACTATAGGATCATGAGGGGGCATGCGCATCAATTTTTAGGGATCGACAATATAGGAATAATTATTTACAAGTGGATTGAATATCTAAAATTGTAGCTTTACCCTTTAACAACAATCTGTGGAAAGGAGAAATCTGACTGAGTTAAACCAAGAATACCTAGAAGGGATTTAAACTCAGAATCTAAACAAAAAAATTATTTATTTTAAGCCTGCATAATTTGTGGAGGGGGGGNAAGAATTTGTAATTTAAAATGAATAACTGAAAAATACAGTGTTCGGGTTTTCAATAAAAAGCATCATTCCTTAGTTAAGTGGCTTATTTGATAAACCATTATCTAAAAAATAATTATTTATTTTAATTTGTCTCAAGCCCCAGCTGCATTCGTAAGTCACTTTTTCATACATCCGCAATTATAAAAAAAGAAAAATATGAATATCCGAATATCCGAATAATTTTGGATAAGTGGTGTTTCGGGCATGGGTGACCTAAAGGTACGTCAACCCAGTAAAAATTACCTAAGTTTTCTGTCTGTAGAACTATATCTGGAATGTATGAGTGACTACACACCTCTGATGTCAACCAGATTGGAGCCCAGTGGATCAACAGTTGAGCCTGAATATAAAGTCCAATTTTAACAAGATTTTGTGAATTCCCCCGTCCCTTCTCAGTTCTCACTTAATTAAGATCTTAAATCCAAACTTTTGTGTGAATTATTGCTAATCTTTAACACTTGATCTCGATATCCAATTTAGGCGTTTTTAAAGGAATTATGTACAGGGTGTCCCAAAAAACATGGGAATTCAGTGATGAATTGGATATCGTCTTTTTTATGAATTAGCATAGCAATACCTGATTTCACAAGCCATAGTATTATTATGTCTGCTACAGTTTATTTTATAAAAAGGGTTAAAAACCGCAAAGATGTGTTTATAATGTCTCCGCAAGATGTAGACTGACAAGTTTACTCTGTTAGTTTTTTGTAATTTTCTTGTTTTACTAAGTACAACCTTATACAGTCATACCGTATATAGTATCACTATAGTAAATCAAAGAATTATTTAAAAAGACGATATCAAATTCGTCACTGAATTCCCATGTTTGCCAGAAACTCAAACTTTATAATTCCTATATCTTTGCAACCTGGTGGTGAACACCTGTGATAATACTTCAAACTTGTATTCAAAACAGAATTCATAGTTTTAAATATATAATGTTTCTACGACTTTGGGCAAAGATTTAATTTCTTTGAGGAGCAATGCTTGATCTATAGTTATCTATGCATGCAGGGTATGCATAAGAGGATATCAATAATTGATCCCAAAAAATAAAAATACACACATACAATTAATCTTATTCAAAAACTCAAATTTTCAAATTCCAATATTGTTGCAACCTGATGAACGTTTGCCGTTTTAAAGCTAGATTATTCAACATCAGAGTCTGCGGCAAAGTCTTAATTCCTTTGTGACTTCAGGTTGAAAAAAAATGATGCTTAGATCAATTAGTAATTTTAAGTTATTGAAATTATAGTCAACACTTCAATACAATATTTACCTCAAACATGAGATTTGTTTGGCCTTCATATATTTCTTCCAAAGTTAACTTTCTGAAATAAGAAATTGATTAAAATAAAGGCTATATATATATATATAATATATAATTTAAATAATTCCAACATAAGTTTGAATCAGGCACATCAAATGTTTGATTTTGAAAAATAATAGTGATATATCTAGCTATTGCATTTTTAAATAAGTCTAAGAATATTTTTTATTTGTTTTTATGAAACTTCTTATTGGATGTTGCATTAAGTTGATTTCGAATTTTCTTTAAAAACATATGAATTGAGTCTTTGCCACAAACTCTTTGGGGTGCAAATATATAAGAATTAGAAATCTCAGAGTTTGTGGCAAAGACTCAATTTCTTTAATATTCTTAGAAAGCTGGGACACTCATTACTTTAATCGGCTTAAACCTCTTTGATAAAAATGAAATTCCTGTCCAAAAAAACTGCTAAATAATAGTGTTAAAATCATTGACACTTACCTGAATAATTCTTGGTTAAGAACGATGTTGACAAAATGCTTCCAACTTATGTTTGAATAAAGTTTGGCAGTCTCTGCACTGTTCATCAAAAGTAAGAATTTTTACCATTTCTAGAAAACTAAACTTTTAGAGCGCTTCGCGCCCATCTACTATTAAACGCTGAATTGTTGTTTTATCTATGAGCATTTTCTCCTTGTACGTCTCTTTGTACAATATAAAACAATAACAAAAAAGTTCGCGATTTAATCATAATTTTTTTGTGGATTTTCAAATTTTTACGAAAATCAAAAGGTTTTAGAATCAACATTTTGTATTTCTGAGCATTCATAAAACCTTCCCTGGAGTCATGTGAGTTTTTAAAATACAAGTAAAATTTTTTTTCTTTTAATAGCGTAAACGTTTATTTTCAGCTTCAGTGTTTTATTTTCATTTTACATTATTTTTATAAATTCTAAATCGTTCCTTATATCATCTTCCAATAGTTTGAGGGGAACCCATCCTTCAGTAAGAAACAAATGCCTAACATCAAATCATTATTATATAGAAGTATTGAAAAGCCAAGATTGAGTGGAATAACAAAACATGGGTTGAACACCACATATATTTACATTATAACTTTACAAACGATTAGTTTTGGACCAACTAAAGTTGATCTAAATACACATGACATTTTCCTGGGGCGAATATATTTACATTTGACTCTTCTGATTAGATGGTGCTTGCTGACTGCCGAGTCCTAGGGGACCCAGGGGATAAGATGGCTTTCTTTGCCGCAAGATAAATGTCGTTTCACTCCTATCTCCAGCATAGATCTTACTTTAGCTGCCCTTTTAACCACTCTTTCAATGGGACTGACCTGCTTCTAGATGAGAAAGGGGGTTCAATACCCTTGTCCCCATACACTGTTATGTATTTAAGGCTGCAAACATACTCTGGTTCAATACCATTTTGGACTAAATCTGGATTGTGTGGCTTTTTTCTTAGATCGCATTTGTTAGTAATTATTTTTCAAACTGGGCGCAATGAACTTATGTGATACTATGTACATGTGGATGAACCCTTGCAGTTGGGTTCACAGCTATTACAGATAATTCTAATATTATAATGTTAAAAAACTTTTAAAAAGATCTGATTTTAAAATCTTAAATATTTTACCTGTAGGCTGAAACTAATCGTTCTGTAAACCTCAAAAAACATGAAATGAGTTTTAATTGTCATGGCTTTTTTTTAATTTGAGGAAATTTTAATTTAATAATAAAAATATTAATAAAATGAAAAATGTTTCAAAGTATTTCATGAATTCCCAAAAGGATGTCGAACTTGAAGAATCACTTTTTCAGTTTCTCTATTTATTGAGAAATGAATTTAATAGATTTTTAATTTTTGGAGGAAATTTGTCCTAAAGAGAATTTTTAAAGGGATTCTGGGCTTAATTTGTGACCCCCCCCCCTTTTTTTGATTATGAAAGAGTGAATGAATTGTTTATCTTCTAAACATTGTTGAATTTCAATAATGGAAAACCGACGTTATCTTTCACATATTTGATCTGATGAAGGTTTAAAGTGAATAGAGTATGGTCATTTGTAATTGAATATTGTTTATATTTTAATATATATAAACTTGTTATATTTTCATCAATATTCCTTTCTGCACAGCCATGGCTGCATCCTCCTGAGGTAGACAAGAATATATCAATTTATTTTGAAATAATTCGCAAAATATTCATAATAAAATAAACACGATGTTAAAAACTGTGATTTAAAAGAAAATTCTCATTTTTGTATAACATCTATCAAAAAATGAATTGTCTTTTTCTCACGGTACATCCAGGGAGTAAGGAATAGAAGGGAGATATAACTGACTCGGCCCACCATATGATTATACATGCTTTGCAGACGGGACCTCCATTTGTATAAGAAATATTCAGAAAAGGTTATTGTATACGCGGTAATTGTACATCAGACAAATATTTCTTATTCAAATGGAGTACCCGCCTGCAAAGCATGTATAATCATATGGTAGGGCGAACCGCGTCAGTTATATCTCCCTTATATTCCTTACTGCCTGAGTACATCACAATAATAAAGTATGATCCCCTTTACAATTTCTTCTTTTTTATAAAGTGAAATGAACTCGGGAATGTAAAGTAAAGCTGATGCTGAAATAAATTCGGGAATGCATGACAGATTGCATCAGAGAATTGATTTAGAGAAAATAAAATAATTTTCAAAATTTTTTTTCTATAAAAGGATGTTTCAGAGCCCAGAGGTTGTTTAGCACAAATGTGGAAAGCACACCTGCAGTATGGAAACAGTACAACAAAATGGCCGTTTTACACCTTTTTCGAGTAAATTCGAGTATTCTCTTTGGGTTTTATCCAATTATTATTTTATCGTTTTTATTTTATTTTTAGTAGATACAATAGATAATATTTTTTATGTCCGTATTATGTCACAAAAACTCGCACCAAAATGGCAGTTTAACACTTTTTTCGACTTAATTCCACTCTATCTATTCTCTTTTCATATTTCTCAATAATCAAACCATAATAATTCATTTAAAATTCTGCGTCAAAAATCTAGAAAAATGATAAACCTACCTATCGTTGCATTGAACTGTGAATATGTCAAGAAAAATTTGCGAGTGCTAGTTGATCCAGCTTTATACGGTGTACTCAGTAGATACTGTTTATCCTGCAATAGTTAAATTAATTTCAATATTCAATTTTAATAATTCATAAAGTATTTTTAACCTACCTTCACATAGAAGTAAATTGACTGGTGAGGATTGTAGGTGTTCCCACTGAAAATTTTTATTTTCATTTAAGTTGTAATGAAAAAAACGGAAAATTTTAAATTCCATGGAATTTTTGTCAAATAGAATAAAACAGTTTTGAGGTCTCGAATTTCGATGCCGGCCTTCACGCCGTGTACAAAATTGAAGAGAAATAATAAAGAATCAAATATAAATCGTTGTGGAAAAAAGATTTTAATAATTTAGAATTTAGATAAAGAAGCTTATTCTTAAACTTAGTCATTACATNTTACAAAGCTTAGCATATTCATAATTTGTAATATAAAACTTTCCTTTTGTGAATGCTATAGTACTCTGCTCTGTAGGGGTTATTATACTTCTCACACACTGCCTTAAAAATGACATAATTTGTGTCATGTCGTCTTCAATATTTTTAAGTGACTATTGTGAACATAAGGCTTTATTTCTCAATACAAAAGCTAGTATTATCAGAAGCTGTCAAAGGTTTAGTCTCGCAGCTTCAAATGATATTTGTAATTTACATAAAACTTTATCAAAATTTTGTGTTGAAAGTTTTCAAAAAATAAAAATAACCATATTTTTATGGTTGTAAAACTAAATAAATATGCTGAACAGTTTCTGAACAGGAGAAGGACAATAAAACATGAGGAGTATTGTATTCCTATTTATGGGATATGGGAAGTCTAGGAAGAAATCATCGTCATTGGATTACTATTGGAGACCCCTTTCATCAGAACTCACAAGATGTTCATTGGAGACTTCTTCTGAGACTCGATGTATGGTATAAAAATTCATGTTCAGCGTAATTATTGTTATGGTTTTGAAATCCCTTTTTGGTTTACAAGGAATGCTTTTGTATGCGTAGTAAAAAAATTCTTTTAAGAGCATAATATTTTATTTTTGTTTTTACTAACCTTTATTAAACGAGTTCTCTCTGTAAATTTGTCCAAATTTTCTTTATCAGGATCTTAATTTACAACAATGAATTAAAATAAAGTTTACTATTATAGCACAAAACTACGCGTACAATTTTCTAAAAGTTTTTGATGATCAACACCAAAAAAAAACACAGAAATGGGTAAAAGAATTATGGCTATAATTACATTTTAACAATTTCTTTTCTGCAGTACAATAACTTGAGTACAATAAATTTGCAGTAAAAAAACCTACAGCTCAATAACAATTGCAATACAATAAATTTTATATTGCAATAGCTACGGTTGTACAATTCAATCTGCATGGCGTCCGTACAATAAAATCTTTAATACCAAAAAAAAATGGCATCTATTTATAAATTTTGTTTGTCTGTTTGTTTTTAAACGTAAAAGCAACTAAACCGATTGGGTAACATTTTTTGTGGGACCTCACGTAATCCTCAGGGAAGGTTTACTGATGCTTAGGAATGAAACAAATTTAAATTCTTGTTTTATTTTAGTAACATACATCTATCAGCTATTCTACAATTTAACCTAAATTACACAATGACATCTGCAATGCAGAAAAGGTTAATAAATATGATAATTATATTACTTACTTTTGTGTAAATTTGAATAATTCGATGAATATTCCTCTGAGTTTGTATTTGTTGCTTTTAACGGACTAGATTGTGTGAGGAAAAATAATGTGAAAACTAGAAAAGATAGAATACATGAATTTTTTATTAGACTGAAGAAATAAAAATACTACATCACAATTCACAATTGATTTTCTGCAAACAAAAAGAAATTATTTTAATACTTAATATATACCCATGATTGTTTTCTTATTTAACCCTATAAAGGTCGGGGGGTCTGAATCTATGTATAGTCTGGGGGGCGTTCAAAGCCCGCCCTAGAAAAGGCCTTATGAGAATAGGTATAGTGTTGCAATGCACGTTCATACTCATAGGCAATTTTTTCAAGTCCTGCTCATTGAAAAAATATTTTTTTTGGGTGCTATGGAGGGCTGAAAAAATGCAAAAATAGGGTAAGAAAAATGTAGCAAAAAGCATTTTTTTTGTTTTAAATAAATATCAAACTGTGAAACATGTTTCTAGATTTAGTTTTCAAGGGCTTTTTAAAATATATTTTTTAGATCTGTAGTTGTAGTCACAAAAATGTCCTGGGCTATTTTAGGTTTTTTTACATACCTGACTTTTTTCTGCCCTAAACTCTACCCTATGCATAAAAAAAAAATTACAAAAATTTCTTTAAATTACTTACTATGTAAATGTAAAAAAATGAGAGTGCTAAGACAAAAAAAAAGAGGGGGGTGGGCGCCAAAAACCCCCCCAGCCTTTTAAGGGTTAAAAAATCGTGAAAAATACTGAAATAAAAAGTTTGTAAAGGTCTTAATATTAAATATTTAATGTGTTCTTTTCCTGGAAGAATTATAAAAGTGCTTGCTATTAACCTCCATCGCGTTATCATTTTGTATCTAAAAACATTTAGACTTTTTATCTTAAATTAGAGATCAATAATTTAAAATAATTGTTTTCTCAACTAAAAAAAAGCAAGTCAATGTTGTTTGAAAAAAAAACTGGTATTCAGTCAGTAAGATCTAGAAATTTCCAGAACATTAAGACCACTTTTCACTCATTTTATGATTTTAAATAGTCCACTGAACAGAAAACACAACAATTGTGCAGTGTTAACAGACATATGTAAATTAATGACTAACTAGTTACTAGTAAACATAATGAAGACGACTTTCGATTTCACTTTTGATTTATATCGAGCTTTTAAACAGCATGGACACAAAAACTCTTGGAAAAAAAGAGAAGCTGTCAATTAATAAAACTATTTTTTTAATTACTTGTAAAATTGCTATTCGTAAAAAACTTTTTAACAATTAAAATTAAAATTTAAAAAAATCTGAATTGTATTGATATTATTGCCTACCACTGTGACAGCATTATTTGCTTTGTAACTACATCAAGTGTGTATATATAATAATATAATGTCGTTTTCCTATTCCAAAGTATTCTGGTTTTCACTGTACACACACCATCTCATCATCTTATTCCACCGAAAAAATGTTTTTTAGTTCACGAGTCTGCGCGTCTATCTGCGCGCAGTGGAATTATAGTGAGGGTATACTAGCGGTGTGAACACCGAGAGCGTGGACTGAAAAACTCTCCGCAAGGAAGTGATGACGGTTAAGAAATTTTTAATTAAAATTGAAGCTGTAAAAAAATGTTCTTTAAGACAGGAAATAAATGATCAGCATTGACCATACTAAGAGGGGTGTACTGTTTATCCTGCAATAGTTAAATTAATTTCAATATTCAATTTTAATAATTCATAAAGTATTTTTAACCTACCTTGTTTGGCCTTCATATATTTCTTCCAAAGTTAACTTTCTGAAATAAGAAATTGATTAAAATAAATGCTATATATAGATATATAATATATAATTTAAATAATTCCAACATAAGTTTGAATCAGGCACATCAAATGTTTGATTTTGAAAAATAATAGTGATATATCTAGCTATTGCATTTTTAAATAAGTCTAAGAATATTTTTTATTTGTTTTTATGAAACTTCTACTTTATTTACTACTTGGCAAGTTTTCTTATTTAGCGCAGGTGGAACAATGAGAATGAAAAGTGATTTCTGTCATATAAACGTTTCAAAGCCCCAGTGTCCTTTTCCCTCGTGGACCAACATTCCCAAAGTTCGTTGGATCGTTTTCACTTTTTCGAATAAAATAGTTTTTGAAAGACGGTCGTTCAAAATACATTTTGTTGTCGGAAACTCAGAGGTTAGAAAACATTCATTCCTGAAAAATATTTAGATTAATTGTCAGATTCATTAGCAAAATTTTTTAAACGATCATTTAAAAAAACGATAGTTTTTCGTTTTTAAAAAGTTCAAAGCGAGTGTTTCGTTTTCGAAAACGATTTTTTTTAAAAAACGAAATGATCGTTTTTAGAAAAAGAAAGACGAAACGAAAAACTCTCGTTTTTAAAAATGATTAACAACCCTATCCCAAAGGTGCCAAAAGGTGGCAACAAGCAATTTTTAAACATGCATCTATACGCATAGCATTACTTTGCAACCTGCAATAATATTCTAGGAAACTGCATCAAAATGTGAAAAATATTCATTCTACATTGATTCAAGATTTAATAAATCCTCGTCAGTAACCCTATACCTCGAAATACCATGTTGATGCCAATATGACAAATGATACATCATTGGAAAGCTCTTGTGCTCTACTTTTAGAATTTTAAAAAAAATTTCATTTGCAAAAATTAAATTTCTTTTTCAAAATCCACTGATAAAGTAAAAAATGTTTGCAAATAAAAAATGTCCAAAAAATTTTAGAATATACATTTAAGAACATTTTAATAACCTGATGTGTAATTAAGAAAAACTGAAAAGAGCAACTTTCTTTTGACGGGTTGTAAGTAGGGTTGTTAAACGTTTTTTAAAACGATCGTTTTTGTCTTGTTTTTCAATCGTTTTCAAAAACGATTAACAACCCTACTTACAACCCGATTGTTTTTAAAAACGACTCGAATAACGACCGTTTTTTTACGAGTGTTTTTTAAAAAACGATCACTTTTCAAAAAAACGATCGTTTTTGAAAAAAAAATTATTTACAATTATGTTAACGATCGTTAACGAAGGGTCGTCGTAAAAAGCAAAATTTTGCAAATATTTTTTTTCTCACAAACCTTGTAAATTCAGTTTCCGTAAAGCTTAAAATTATCAAAATCTAACAACTGTAAGTGGGTCAAAACAAAGATTTAGTTTATTACAGGAAAAAGTAATCATTCAAGCAGTGTTCCTGAGGACTAAGGCAGTTAGTATAAAAAAGTGAGGACTATGGGTATTTTGGAAAGGTCAGAAAATTTCAAGAGCCTCAGATCAAACACTTTTTGAGTTAAGTAAAAAAACTACAGGAGAGGAGGGATAGTGTTAATAACTAGGCAACCTGGATCGACATGAAATAAAAACATCTTTGTCTATAGATGTAACAAATATAAATTTGGCTATATTCACTTAAATTTACAAAACTGCTTAAAAAACATCTTTAGATCTGTTTCAAAATAATTATAATTTAAGAATCTGTGGAGTAATATTTAGGGACCCTCCGTTAATAAAATTGCATGGCCGATTCATAAATGTAAACTTTTAAATTTTGCTTGAAATTACGTGTTTAGTTGGTTCAAGTCAAGTCAGATACTCTATTGATCTCCATGACTGTACTGCTTGTTGAAACATGGCGTAAATTTAGTGAGAGTTTGGCTTTCAGAGATCTTGAAAGTCATCATTTGGAGTAGATAATACTTCAGGGGGCGTTTTTTGGTCATGCCCCTTACTTAATGCTAATAGCTAGATTTTATATCTTATTGTCTGAGTCATTAGGCATACAGCCTAAATTGTATCAGTTACTTAGAGCCATCTAGTCTGTACTAAAAATGTTAAATTTGTTTTAATATTCAATAGTTCTAAGGAGCAGTAGTTCAAATTACAGTTTTCCAAATTATCATCTACTTCTCTCTTTTAGCCTGGTGTTCTAATAGTCTAGCCGTGCCTTTGCTGTCTTATCTAGTTAATTGAAATATCTTTAGTTTCTATGTACATTGAATAAAAAGAATGATCTGTCCTAGCTAGTGCAATTTAATATCTTTAGTTTTGTATTTAAAGTAAAAATATATCCTCTGTCCTTTCTACTGTAGTTTTATGTCTTAAGTTTGTGTATTTTATTTTAAATTGAATCCTCTATTGTTTCAATGTCTTTAGGTTGCGCATTTGAATGAGAAAATAGATCCTCTTTTCTATCGTATATCATCTAATGAGTTATAATATTTTTGGTTTATGTAAACATTGTATAAATGAATCTGCTGTCCTGTCTAATGTTTTATGGTATTTTTGAAAAAAAGCCTCTCTCCTCCAATGATTAGTAAATTCTTATATTTTTTGGTTTTCCTTTTCATTACGGTAAATATATCTGCTGCCTTGTCTAGTGAATTTTAATATTTACATATTACATATTCATTACCGAAGAAAGATCTGTTGTCCTATCTGGTAAATTACATGAATTTTATTGTACATCTTCATGAAAATAGATTTTTTGTCTTGTCTCGTGAATTCTAATATCTTTATTTTAAATATTCATCATTGAATATAGATTTGTTGTCTTGTCTAGTGAATTCTAATATCTTTATTTTACATATTCATCATTGAATATAGATCTGTTGTCTTGTATAGTGAATTCTAATATCTTTATTTTACATATTTACCATTATCTGTTTCTTGTCTAGTGAATTCTAATATCTTTATTTTAAATATTCATCATTGAATATAGATCTGTTGTGTTGTCTAGTGAATTCTAATATCTTTATTTTACATATTCATCATTGAATATAGATCTGTTGTCTTGTATAGTGAATTATAATATCTTTATTTTACATATTCATCATTGAATATAGATCTGTTGTCTTGTATAGTGAATTCTAATATCTTTATTTTACATATTTACCATTATCTGTTGTCTTGTCTAGTGAATTATAATATCTTTATTTTACATATTCATCATTGAATATAGATCTGTTGTCTTGTATAGTGAATTCTAACATCTTTATTTTACATATTCATCATTGAATATAGATCTGTTGTCTTGTATAGTGAATTCTAATATCTTTATTTTACATATTCATCATTGAATATAAATCTGTTGTCTTGTATAGTGAATTCTAATATCTTTATTTTATATATTCATCATTGAATATAGATCTGTTGTCTTGTATAGGGAATTCTAATATCTTTATTTTACATATTTAGTATTGAATATAGATCTGTTGTCTTGTCTAGTGAATTCTAATATCTTTATTTTACATATTTATTCCGTTAAATAGATCTGTTGTCTAGTCTAGTGAATTCTAATATATTTATTTTACATCACCGAAAATCAATTCGCTGCCTATTTAGTTTATTAGTTTATTCTAGTGTATTCTGTGATCCATTTAGTTTACGTATACTTTGTAGATAATAGATATATTGACCACAGATGTTTAACAAAAGATTAGCTAAGGTTTATCAACCCTCTCTCTCTTATCTTCCAGCGGGATAATATTGACTACAAGAAGGGCTTATTATATAAAGTAATAAACAGAAAATAGTAGAATTATCTTATTTCTTTTTTTTTCATGAGTTAGAAATATACATTTACTAGGCTTTTTGGACGCTTTGCGCCCATCTACTATTTTTACTTTTAATTCTTGTTCTATCTGTGAGCATCTTCTCTTCGTAGAATATAAAACAAAATAAAGGTCCTTGTGATTTCATGGCTCTACTCTCAATGATTTATACAGTAGGGATGTTCAAAAACTCCTGAATTCATGGAACATTGCAGCCATTCGCATTTTATTTGATCTACCAAGAGAAACCCATAGATATTTCATTGAGCCCATTTCTAATGTTTCCCATATTAAAACTGTTTTATGCACTCGTTTTGTACAATTTGTGACCAGTTTATCAAATTGTCATAAGCTATGTATTCGACTTTTAGTAGATCTAAGCAAACATAATTTAAGAACTGTTTTATGTAAAAATCTTGAATCTATTGCACAGGATTGTAATGTATACAATCTAGAAATCTAAACAAATTTTGCGTGAAACAAAATATGATATACAATTATATTCCTTTAGACCAAGAATGGAAATTAACCATTCTTCATGAATTACTTAAACTTAAAGAAGATAATTTTGATAATAATGATCAACTTTTTATGTTCCGACTAGAAACTATATATTATACTTTATTCTTGTTTTTGTCTTATCATATCGTACCATTTTACCTTTGTGTAATATATAATAATAAATATAATATAATAAAAATAATAACAAAAAAGTTCGCTGATTTAAACATTTTTTTTGTAGATTTTCAAAATTCTTCAATTATAAAAAAGTTTGTTTCCATTAAACGTCAAAACGGTTGAACTGATCTGCAGGTCCAAATTTTGTTAGGGACTTCACAGTTCACATGACACCAGTGAAGGAATTTATGGATGATCAAAATTTAAAAAATTAGTCTCCGACAAAATTCGAGTTTTAATAAATCTAGAAAATCCAAGAGATTTTTTATAAAATCCGTAAACTTTATTTTATTTTTGTTTTACAATGTATACACAAAAAGAGAAAATGTTTGCAATCGAAAAAAGATAGGCTCGAAGCGCCCTGAAATCCCAGCTTTAAAAATTTCACTAAAATCAAAAGCTTTAGATACACTTTTCTGTAATTCTGAACATCCATAAATCTTCTTTGGGTTCATACTAGGTCCCACACAAAATTTGGACCGATTGGTTTAGCCATTTTGACATTTATTAGATACAAACAAACACCCAGACACGCAAAGTAAATATAAAGATATTAAGCGTTCTAGAATAGCGCTATCTTTATCAACAGTTTGACCTCAGCTTCAAGAAATAAATCAGTTCAAATCAAATCTTATGTTTACTTTTTGTTGCCTGGAGTTGGAAAGATGGGAAAGTGGAATTTTCTAGTTTTCGGGAAAGAAAGTCTTTGCCATAAACTCAAATTTTCTAATTCCTATATTATTGCAATATGACGTTTAAACATTTGATATTTCAAACTTAGATCTAGCAGAACACATAGTTTGAACTATCTAAGGTCTATGACATTTGATATTTCAAACTTAGATCTAGCAGAACTCATAGTTTGAACTATCTAAGGTCTATGACATTTGATATTTCAAACTTAGATCTAGCAGAACTCATAGTTTGAACTATCTAAGGTCTAT
>NW_019397102.1:73633-104288 GCF_000591075.1 Eurytemora carolleeae
TGAGGACTCAGGCAGTTAGTATTAAAGCCCAGTTTTAGGCCTAAAGGGAGGGGTTTGGGTATGTAGGAAAAGTCAGAAAATTTCAACAGCCTCAAACCAATACTTTTTGAGTTATGTAAAAAAAACTACAGGGGGGGTCAAATTGACCCCCCCCCCAGCAGGAATAGGGTTAAAGTTTAAAACTGAACAGGGGTCTTTCTACTTCTTCAATAAGTTTATTCTCAAATGTTTTCCAATGTTTGGAACTACCTTTATAAATAAATAATAATAATTTTTAGTTTGTTCATCAAATAATAAATTAATTAATTTAAATGTTTTTATTATTTTTATAATCGAGACCAAGCCGAATACTTTTCCTAATCATAATCATTATTACCATACTAACTTTTTAGTTTCGGGAATTTGTGCTAAGTTGGTATTGTTTCAGGGGTGGATACAGGGGGGGGAGGGGACATTCGCCCCCCCCCTGAGATTTCGAGGCAAAAAATCCCTGTCCTAATCCTCTATTTTTGTTCCTAATTCCTGAACAATCTTTTTATTGTTCCTAAATCCCTGTCCGAATCCTTTAATTTTGTTCCTAATTCCTGAACACTCTTTTAATTGTTCCTAAAATCCTGTCCTAATCATTTATTTTTGTTCCTAATTCCTGAACAATCTTTTAATTGTTCCTAAATTCCTGTTCTAATCCTTTTATTTTGTTCCTAAAATTTAAAAATCTAGTTTTTTAGTCTTTAGTCATTAATTTTGAGTCTTTTAAGTCAAAAACAATTTTCGCCTGCGGCCCAATTTTTTCTTCCTAATTATTAATTTTTTTTCCCTAAAAAAATCTTGCCCCCCCCCCCCCTCACTTAAATCCTGTATCCGCCCCTGTATTGTTTACTTATCTCTTGTTGTGCTATAGCAAAAAAAAAATCAATTTACAACGAACCAATGATGAACATTTCAAGCATTTGATATTTTTGTTGATTACTCTTGTATTGTTATCACTCTTATTTTGTTAAGCATTACATTTTTTGAATTACAAATGCGCTGTATTTAGTGCATTATAAATAAAAATAGTATTCTTGTATTGTTCAGGGTTTCCCACAAAGAATAAGACTATAAATACGACCTAAAACTCTTCCCAATGTTAGATTGAGTATATTTGCCATGAATGTATATGATATTTTTAATGATTGGGCATATTAGAAAATATAATTTAAACTTAAACTTAAGGAATTTTCTAAAATCTCATCCTTACTGGGCAACCCTGTTCATGGTTGACTTATAATCAGCCCTAGGGATTGGATATTTAGAAACTACTTTTTGTATTAAAGATGATTCCTATTTTAATCATATAAGATTTGTCAAGTCATGATTTTCATTGAGAAATGTATTGTGTTGTACGCTTTCCCCCATGGCTTGATCTAGCTAGGGCCTAGCCAGGGGTAATTTCAACTTAAATTAGCACTTTCACTATAACAGTATAATCACAGAGTTTTTAAACACGACCATGTAATATGAATAACTAGCTGAAGTGACCGGCGTTACCCGTGGAATTTTTAAAATCAAATTTTTAGAAAAAAAATTAGACTTAAAAAAATTTCAATTAAAAAAATATTACGATTAAAAATAAAAATGACGAATGTTACCCCCGAGGTATTCAAGCAGGCTATAGCTAGCATACAAATATATATAAAAATAAAAATATATAAGCGAAAAGCTTTAATTGTATAGACTAGCTTTCAGGGTGCTTCGCTCCCATCTTCTCTATTTCAACTTATTATTGTTGCTTTATCTGAGAGAATCTTCTCTTTGTACGATAGAAAACAAAAACAAAGTTTGCAGATTTCATAATACTTTTTCGTGGATTTTAAAATTATACAATTAGTTCAGATTTTTTGAGATAACTTTTTGTAATTCTGGGCCCAATAAGTTCTGCCGTTTTGACGTCTATTGGATACTAACAAACAAACAGACTTAAGTACCTTCAAAATACCTTAAAGGGACTCTCACCTTAATGTCAAGTGAGAAGATGGAATTCTCTGATCAAGTATGACATCCATTTAAATTTTTCTAATTCAAAAAACTTAGTGTTTATTTCCTAAAAAAATAAAGGAATTATCACAATTAAACACTTTTAAAAACCTAGGAAAAAATGGGAATTTACGCTTACGATCCCGTTTAACAATTCAAACCTTGCACCTAAACATATACATTACTTGTCTGGGTAGGTGTTATGAACATTGTTTATCATCAATAAGAAAAGGTATCTTTAGTCAAAACTTGAATTATCGGTTTTTTTTGTTCGTGAAGAATTTTGAATTAACGGATGTTTGTGTTCGTCATCGGAATTTTCCGTTCATTTAAAGGGACTGTAAAGGAAACATGAAAGGGGGTTTAGGCTGAAACCTGAGATTCTCAGGAGTTGATTGAGACATATAAGAGTTCTATCTTATGTTCCAGTCTCAAGAAATTGATATAAAACTGTGTGTAACTTATACCAAAACGTATATATGTAAGATTGTGTATAAGATTTATAGCATTAATCAAATCATATTCAACTAATACGCAACTATTCTGAAAACAACGATATCCCATGAGAATGCCTGAGAAACTCTGGTTTGCGCCTATTATTATTTAAATTTAATATTTTTTTTATTTTTATTTTTAAAAGATATAATGGATTAAATTATTTATACGTCCGAAACATGTCACCAGAACTCCAACCAATGGCAGTGCAGTATTATTGTCATGTGTCTCGGTCTCCTTTCATTTTTCCTTTGCATTCCCTATAAGAAAACTTCCATGCGCAAAGAATTGTACAAATTCTCAAGTCATGATAATTTATATTGTTCTGTATTTCAAGCTTGAAAAGTGTACGACATTTTGTACTATTAACTTTTGAGCGAAGAAATCTGCAAGTCATATCTTGAGGTAAATCCCTCTGTGTCTGCTGCGGCAATAGCAGGACATGCTTCCCTCTGTGTCTGCAGCGGAACATTTTACAGTAACTGGTAAACTGAATTAGTGCTGGGCATTACTATTTTTAATTAGTTTTACATCATTTAAAAATGTTTTAGTTTCATGTATTTCATGAGACCTATGAGAGCTATCAAACATTTTTGTCAAGCATTATTATCAAGCATTATTATCAAGCATTATTATCAAGCATTATTATCAAGCACTATCAAACATTTTCATTAATCATTTTTCTTGTGTTGTATTTTTTTAAAGAAAGAAATACTAAATAAAAATTTTACCATAATCTTAGGAAAAAATTAACACCAAACTTACCCTGGCAAAGGGGGGGGGGTGTCATTATGACATCTTTCCTATCGTATTTTTTCCATAGCTCAAGAAGTATTTGAGCTAGGTAGCTCAAATTTTTTGACCCAAATATAAATTTGAAAAAATCGAGATTTTAGGTCAACTGCATATAAGCTCTAATGGACTACTGTCTTATGGCACAATTTTTTTACACAACTAAACTTCATTTTAGGACGCTTTTATTTTTTTGATTTATAAATTTGATAAATTTTTGAGAAGCTTAAGGGAAAACAATCAATCAATAGAAAAGCAAGAAAATTCGCACAGATCTTTCCAGTGTATTTAGTAAAAATTGCAATTTAATTCTCAAAACTATAACTATGTAATAATAATAATAATACGTATAAAACTGATCACTATAGGTTAAATGTAATGATATATTTCAAGCTTTCATAGAAATTTTATAATTTCATACATCCCCCTTGAAAAATTACAGGTTTGATCACATGTAGAGAGAGAATAAAACCGCAACTGTGCTGCAACCGCAGTGAGGGAGGGAGGGCAACTTGAACCCATCAATAATCAGGAAATTTGTTCCGAACCGCAATGATTATAAAACGCTCTGAACTAACTAAGGTTAGCGCGCTTTAACTTTATCTTTGCGGGCACTTGAAAACAATATTTGCGGGGGGTAGTAGGTCAAATTACCCCCCCCCCCTCCTAGGGTTTTCACGAAACAGTCAATTCTCTTGCGCAACAGTTGCGTGGTTTTGCACGAAATGACTTTTTTGCACGAAATTCCGCATATTTTCGTATCAATATGAAACCAGTTTTGCACGAAATTGCGCATTCATTTAAAATGAATAATTTTTTTTGCACAAAATTTTGCATGAATATGAAATTTCCCAGGAATTCATGAATTAATGCAAAACAGGGTGGACTTCTTGTCCCCCCCCCCTACAGCCCCTCCCCCTTNCCCCCCCCCCTAGTTACGTGCTTGACCGGACTGATGATTTATAGTGAATGTGATTTGGTGACCTAAAACCTGAGAATTGGAGCTAATTCGACCATATGTGTGAGCGCCGAGCAGGTTGGAATATATTTTACTCTGATTGGTTTAATTTTGAATTTATTCATCATTTCCTCGAATTGTTTCTCAAAATTTAATGAAATAGCTTGAAATAACGAAATAGCTCAAAATCACGAAATAGCAGGAAATAATGAAATACGCAAAAACCAAGATTTTCTTCAGAATTTGCGCAAAATTTCGTGCAATCTTTACTCGAAATGTAAGCAAATCATTTTTTTGACTGGAAACCCCCCCCCCCCTCTCAATCCATAATTTTAAAGATAAATCCAACAAATTATACAATTTTTGAAAGCTCTTGAATATGCCAATCCAGATTTAACAAAAATTTGCACAAAAAAAGCAAAAACAAATATTTATCTGATGATAACATATTTTGCATTTCCGTCTCTTTTTTATAAACTTTATAACAAAACTAAGTAAAATATATCTCAAAATGATGCTTTATCCTTTGCAAAAAAAATACCTAATTTTTGCAAACTAGTTTTGCCATTTTGCAAAGATAAGCGGTAACTGTAAATTCATTTTTAAGTTAAATATCATATCATTGTGAATTGCTGTTTGTGCAGTTCTCCGACCATTTCTGAAGTAGAACGTACTAATGGGATAATGGGATAATTTTTTTTTTGCAATTCGCATTTGCCCTTTTTTGCACAAATTCAAAATATCATATCTTCATGACATTTTGCATTTTTAGAAAGCATTGATCTGACCTGATCTAAAAAGTCAAGGAATTTCAGCTCTCTAAATCTTATAGATTCAAGAAATATAAAAACCATCGGATGGGGGGAGGAGAGGTCAGGAATAGGGTTATTGAATAATGTAAAGCACTTCAACCAAGGGTGGGCCAATAGAGAATTTGTACTATAGAATACGCAAAATTCTATATAACATACTAAACTTGGTTTCTGTGGCTAACAGTATGTTTACATTAAATTTAAAATTTACGGTTTACAGTTGCGACATAATTTTTTGTTGATAAATGTTATAAAATAAATAATTATTTTATTTCGTTCCATTTTATTCTTATACTGTACTGTACTGTACTGTACTGTACTGTACTGTACTGTACTGTACTGTACTGTACTGTACTGTACTATACTGTACTGTACTGTGCTGTGTTGTACTGTACTGTACCGTACTTTACTGTACTGTACTGTACTGTACTGCACTGTACTGTACTGTACTGTACTGTACTGTACTCTGCTGTTCTGTACTTTACTGTTCTCTACTGTTCTGTACTGTACTGTACTGTTCTGTACTGTACTGTATGTTCTGCACTGTACTGTACTGTTCTGTACTGTATTGTACTGTACTGTACTGTACTGTTCTGTACTGTACTGTACTGAACTGTACTGTTCTGTACTGTACTGTACTGAACTGTACTGTACTGAACTGTACTGTACTGTACTGCACTGCACTTTTCTGTACTTACTGTGCTGTACTGTACTGTACTTTACTGTGATGTTTATTGTCCTGATTTATTTATTAGTGCGTCACATAAGAATGGTCACAAAAGAATCGTAATTCCATTTTTTACATAAACAAAAATTCTTAAAATGCGCCAAAGATATTTCTTTCAGGTTTAGTGGTTTTGTTGAACACTGGCGTAACGGTGATTGCAGTTATTATTGCACATAAAGCCGGGAAAAGAAGGTATATTAATGCAAATTTGAATTAATTTATAATTTGTTTTTACTTTATAGGGAGCCATTAAAAACACAAACTAAAAAAAGGAAAAGGGTTCTTTTTCTGAAATTTTTTTTAGAAATTATAATCCAACTTTTTTGAAGGTCAATTCTTTTAACTTATTAAACCCCAGGAATGTTGGTGGTCAAGCTCAAGCTATATCTATGCTCCGTAACACTCTTCTCATCTCTCTTCTTCTTGGTCTTACGTGGATGGTTGGTAAGTCTAGCTCAACTCAAAGGGATTGTAAGTGTAATTTTAAGTGACCCTCCATGCAAATAAGACAATGCCTGATTTACAACGGTACTCGTAACACCTTTGTGTGTTAGTACAGAGATATGTGTGTGTAAACTTATCGTTTGATATGTGAGATATGTTTGTGTAAACTTATCGTTTGATATGTGAGATATGTGTATGTAAACTTATCGTTTGATATGTTAGATATGTGTATGTAAACTTATCGTTTGATATGTTAGATATGTGTATGTAAACTTATCGTTTGATATGTGAGATATGTATATGTAAACTTATCGTTTGATATGTGAGATATGTTTGTGTAAACTTATCATTTGATATGTGAGATATGTGTGTGTAAACTTATCATTTGATATGTGAGATATGTGTGTGTAAACTTATCATGTGATATGTGAATTATGTGTATGTAAACTTATCATGTGATATGTGAGATATGTGTATGTAAACTTATCGTTTGATATGTGAGATATGTGTATGTATACTGATCGTTTGATATGTGAGATACGTGTGTGTAAACTTATCGTTTGATATGTGAGATACGTGTGTGTAAACTTATCGTTTGATATGTGAGATATGTGTATGTAAACTTATCGTTTGATATGTGAGATATGTGTATCATAGCATAGTATCATCATTGTATTGATGTATATGCCAAAGTTTTATGAAGATTTAGTAAATTGCTCCTAAAAACATTGAGTCATAATTTGTTCTCACTTTTATTAGGTGTTCTACACAGTACACTATAACAGCAGTACAGTACAGATTTATTATTGTTTAGGTTTCCTACACAGTACACTGGAGCAGTACAGCACAGTTTTATTATTAATTAGGTTTCCTACACAGTACACTACAGCAGTATAGTACAGTTGTATTATTGTTTAGGTTCCTAGTACACTGGGACAGTACAGTACATTTCTATTATTATTTAGTTTTCCTACCCATTACACTAGAGCGGTACTGTACAGTTTTATTATTGTTTAGGTTTCCTACACAGTACACTACAGCAGTACAGTACAGTTTTATTATTGTTTAGGTGTCCTACCCAGTACACTACAGCAGTACAGTACAGTTTTATTATTGTTTAGGTTTCCTGCCTAGTACGCTACAGCAGTATAGTACAGTTTTATTATTGTTTAGGTTTCCTACCCAGTACATTACAGCAGTACAGTACAGTTTTATTATTGTTTAGGTTTCCTACCCACCAGTACACTACAGCAGTACATTACAGTTTGCCTAAATGCAAGTATGGGAATATATATTCTTTTCTACAGTGTACTTGCGAATACACAGGAAAGATTACATATTTATATCATTAACTATCGTATGAATGAAAGTACAATTTTTTGTTTTTATAATGTCTCAATGATTTAGATGTACATTGTCAAATTTACAGTGTACTTTCTATTAATTTCTTAGTTTAAACCGATTTAATAAAGGTTTCTCCTTTTTGTAAGATTTTTTGTTAAACTACACATTTTTAATGATGAAATAAAGAAAGGGTGCAGAATGCGTACATTGATGGTTTTTAAATGACAGATCAAATTTTAAGTTTATTCCAATTTAGTTAGTTGCTTGAAAAATGCATATTTTTGATGTTTGAAGAGGCAAAACTTTAGGAGGCTGTCCCCGTCAGCTAAAAAACTGTAGGAGGCTGTCCCCTTCAGATAAAAAACTTTAGGAGGAGCTGTCCCCTTCAGATAAAAAACTTTAAGTAGAGCTGTCCCCTTTAAATAAAATCTTTAGGAGGCTGTCCCCTTCAGATAAAAAACTTTAGGATGAGCTGTCCCTTTCAAATAAAAAACTTTAAAGGCTGTCCCCTTCAGATAAAAGAATCTCGTAAGAACAGTGAAAAATGGTGAAAATGGCATGATTGATTATGTCTAAGAAGGGTTCAGAATTCAAAGATTTTCATTTTTATAAAATCTACGGCTCACCTCAATACATAAATAAAAATACCCCCCCCCCCTCACAAAGACCCCAACAAATTGCGCCTGAGAATATGGAATTAAAAAAAAAAATATGAAATGGTGAAGGTGCGGGGTGAGGTGAAAACAAGAGTAAGTGGAATAATAACAAGTAGCAGGTATACAGCTTATTCAAACAATTAAAGGAATTTAAAACAATTAAAGGATCTGTAGACGTAATTTTAAACAATTAAAGGAACTGTAGCCGTAATTTTAAACAATTAAAGGAACTGTAGACGTAATTTTAAACAATTAAAGGAACTGTAGACGTAATTTTAAACAATTAAAGGAACTGTAGACGTAATTTTAAACAAGTTTAAAAAAAAGAATTTTAAGTTTTGCATTTTTCTTTATAAATAGACAAACAAGGAGACCTTTAATAGGTAGGATGTTTCAACCCCCCCCCCCTCTCTTGTCTCTAAGGCAAGGAGAATAGAATATATATTAGAGTGGAATTTACTAGAAAAAAGTGTAAAACGGCCATTTTGTTGTACTGTTTCGATACTGCAGGTGAACTTCACATATTTGTGCTATTTGACCTTTTGGGCCCTGGAACATCATTTTATAGAAAATCTAAAATTAATATTAAAAGAAAACCAAATTATGAAAAAGACTGGTTTCATAATTGACCAATAATCATTTCACATAAACTCTATGCCTTTCACTTTACAAACGATGATTTTCCGTTATAACTATAAATCAAATGATGGTTTTTATTCACCTAATTCATTATAAAGTTTATTTAACAGCTTTAAACAATTCGAAATTGAAATGGATAGTCTAGGGAACATACTGTATTAATGTACTCTAAGGTCAAAATAAAATAATAACTTTTTTATTAGTAATAAGAAGGAAGGAACGACAACAAAACAAGTAACTCTCACCTCCAAACTACAGGTATTTCATAGAACCATAAAGCATTTTTCTTTAAATACTACAGTTCAATCCATAACTTCGGAGAAATCGATAGACTTTATGAAATGTCGTCTTCTAAACCTACTGACAATGAAATGTTGCAGATATTTAGTTTTTTAATAGTATAATTATATGAAGCTCTGTTAAACTGCCCCTGCATATTTATTTCATGGCTATTCAATTATTTTTACAATTAATGAGATTAAGATATAATAGTACAAAAGTTCTCCAAAGTTCTGGGTTAAACTGTAACAGTTTTAATCTCATTGATATTACCTATCCCTCTCCTTAATTTTAATCTCATTGATATTACCTATCCCTCTCCTTAGTTTTAATCTCATTGATATTACCTATCCCCCTCCTTAGTTTTAATATCGTTGATATTATCTATCTATCCCTCCTTAGTTTTAATCTCATTGATAATACCTATCCCTCCCTCCTTACTTTTAATCTCATTGATATTACCTATCCCTCTCCTTAGTTTTAATCTCATTGATATTACCTATCCCTCTCCTTAGTTTTAATCTCATTGATATTACGTTTCCCCCTCCTTAGTTTTAATCTCATTGATATTACCTATCCCCCTCCTTAGTTTTAATCTCATTGATATTACCTATCCCCCTCCTTAGTTTTAATATCGTTGATATCATCTATCTATCCATCCTAAGTTTTAATCTCTTTGTTTAGTCTGGAATTGAGATAAGTCCATGAAATGAAAGCCAGGAAAGAACTCTATCCCAGACCGGAGCAAATAATACAAATAAAAGAAGCTTGAATCTATTTTATAAAGCTTTTATATATTTGTATTATATGTTAGTATAGCTGGCCGATCAGCTGGACCGAATTATATGTTAGTATAGCTGGCCGGTCAGCTGGACCGAATTATATGTTAGTATAGCTGGCCGATCAGCTGGCCGGTCAGCTGGACTGAATGTTAGTATAGCTGGCCGGTCAGCTGGACCGAATTATATGTTAGTATAGCTGGCCGATCAGCTGGACCGAATGTTAGTATAGCTGGCCGGTAACCTGGACCGAATGTTAGTATAGCTGGCCGATCAGCTGGACCGAATGTTAGTATAGCTGGCCGGTAACCTGGACCGAATGTTAGTATAGCCTGGACCGAATGTTAGTATAGCTGGCCGATCAGCTGGACCGAATGTTAGTATAGCTGGCCGGTCAGCTGGACCGAATTGGCTGAAACTTTTTGAGAAATCCCATGAGTACCCTTGGGATAAACCCGGCTAAAATAATTCTTATTTTTATTTCTTTAAAATTTGCATTAGTTTTTTTTAAGTGTTTTCAAAATTCAACGGGCAACGCTAAGCACTTCAGCTAGTTTTTACTAAAATTTATTTTGTACACAAGGAAGGTACAATAGATACAAACATAGATCAAGTTATTACATTAATGAAAGAATGATTAAACATAATATTTGGAACTTTTAGTTGGTATGTAAAAAAATAACAGTTTAATAGTCAAAATGAAAATAGAAATGATGTAAGTTTTTACAGCTAACATTTCACAAATAATTGGTATTGTTATCCAAAGGTATCATCGAGTAGGTTATATTTAGTTAACATAACGTTTTGACAACAAACTTTAAAAAGAAACTAAACACCTCCTCAAGTTTTTTTTTTTGATAATTCTTATAATTTTGCATCAAAATGTCTTTGGCCTTTGATATTTTAAACTATGAATTTTCCTGGACCAAATACAGTGATAACCAGAAAACAATGGAATAGCAATACTTAAGCGTTTTGATGTTGTTACAAAGCAAATAATTTTACTAGTAACTTAGCAAAGCCCAATTTAAGTTAAATGGGTCTATTTACACTGTACAATTGCTATGTCTAATATTCATTAAGTTCAAATTTGAGTTTAAAAGTCGTCTTCCTATTTAAGAGCTTTCCTGTTATCACTGTATTCAATTAGTTTGAAATATCAAAGGTTTATACCCTTAGGTTGCAAAGATATAGGGTCTAGAATATTTAAGCTTAAAGAGACTGTGACATGATTTAAAGTGACTTCATTTATAGATTGTCATGTCTCATTCACAAAGATAACCTTAAAAGCTGTGTCTGATCAAGAAGGAATGAGATATCCATGTTTTTCTGTTTTAGAAAAACATCAGATAAAAGTCTAAAGAAGACGTCAGACTAAAGGTTTAGGATCACTGAAAAATAGAATGATGGTCCCTGTAATGCAAGTGTTTAGTTGTATTGTTTATCTACTATTTTGTTAATGATGTTTATTATTTGCTATGTTTTACAGTCCATTTGTAGAAAGTACAGAATATATGTAAAAGTATTATTAAAGAACTCAATTCTATGTTTAAAGTTAAAAATTTTGTAAGTCAAAAAATCTAGTGAAAATATAAAAATTGTAAAAAAAATTCATGTAGACAGTTTTAATCACATTTTTGATTTAATAATCCTTTACAAATTTACAATTAAGTCTGAAAAATAACAAAAAATTAATTGAGCAATTGATGAAATTTTTATTATTTTGCAAATTTAATGATTGAAATTTCAGAAAAAAGGGAAATGAACTTTGCCAACTTTGTTATAAATCTTTTTTTTTCTTTGCAACCCAAATCTCTTAGACCTTTTATATTTTAACCTTTAAATTCTGCGTTTGCTTTACCTGTGCAACCTTTAGCAGCTGAAATTAATCTTTGAAATATAAAATTCGTGGGAAAATTAGGGGAAAAGTGGAAGCTTTAGAGGATTCGGATATTATTACCGATCTTATGGAAACATCTAGCCGACCTAGTTCACATACTGTGGTTCATGAAGTTTTAAATTTTGAAACTCATCTCCCTGATGAGCGGGGGAAGGCAGGCAGCCATGAGCCACCACTATTTCCCCTTCCGTGCCACATATTAGCTTTTTCCTCTTCCGGCAGCCATGAGCCACCACTATTTCCCCTTCCGTACCACCACATTTGACTCTTCCGGGCAAAACTACTTTTTTGAAAAAAAAAGTTTTACAGTTTACATTAAGAGGAATCATCCTTATTACATATTAACACTGAAATATAAAGATCTAAATATATATTTATTGCGTGACGCGGCTGGATTTTTAAAAATCACACTTTAAAGGCCCTAAATATACCATTTAAAAAAGTAGTTTTGCCCGGAAGAGTCAAATGTGGTGGTACAGAAGGGGAAATAGTGGTGGCTCATTGCTGCCGGAAGAGAAAAAAGCTAATATGTGGCACGGAAGGGGAAATAGTGGTGGCTCATGGCCGCCTGCCTTCCCCCGCTCCCCTGATCGCCCTCTTAAACAAATAAAATTCTTAGAATCTTTACCTGAGGTCGGCTTACCTGTTTTACCTGTTTTGACGTCATTTTTAATTTTGACCCCATATGAATCTAACTTTAATTCTTCACATAACACTAACCCTGATCAAAAAAATCCGATCATACATTGAAAAAATTGCGAGCTGAACAGGCCACCCTTAATTCTATCGAAAATAAAAACTTTAAAGATAAATTACAAAACATACCTTTCAATGTAATCAATCCTCGTCTTCAGATGATTCTTAAAGAGTATTTGATGATATCCCAGATAATATTCAAGAACCTCAGGGTATTGTTTAACCTAATCTTGAAAACATTATCCTTGATATAGTCCGTTTGGAAACCTTTGAAAAAGCTTATCAACCCTTAATTAAAGATATTTTTATTGATAAATATTCGTCCGTTGTTAGTTTGCATGCCTATGATATAGGTTCTGTTTCTGATAGCCAGGGTTTCTATCACACATCTGTTTAAAACCTAATGAAACCCTTCTCAAATTTTATAAAGTTTACTATTTAGCTCAAGAAGAAAAGCACAGTATTTGACGAGATCTGACTGGTGGAGAACTAAGGAATCAATCATGTGAGCTTTTCACGAGCCCTCCTTACATATGTTACTAGAATTCAAATACACAAATATGGTTGAGAGAAAATATGATTCACAGATAAGAGAGAAATCTAGAGGAATCAATCTATAAGTACATATATATATATATATATATGACCATAAGTCTTCTTTACAGTTGATTATTATGCTAGACTTTCTATTCAATTAACTTAGAATTTATTTCAGGAAATGTTTTTCTATATTAGGAATTGTAGAAGACAGATATTGGATTTTAATGTTTATTGAATCAACTTATTTTGGCACCATTGGATTTATTTTTTTAATTAATAATTATATCTTTGTAACCAAGCTTTAATATAGTATTTTTTTTAATTTAGATCTACATTTGGAAAATATATTTTTAAGTATTTAATCTTTTTTGGAGCTTTATAAGAATAAAAAATTCGTTGCAGCTTTTATTTATTATTTGTATAATTTAAACAGATCACTCTTCAAATCTAATATTTTAATGAATCAGTTTTTAATAAAAGGTTTCTCAGACCTGATTTTATTTTTAATAAATAATAGATCAAGTTTTCAAATTCATTTAAGTTTTCAACTTCTTGTAAGTTTTTAACTTCTTGTAAGTTTTCAAATTCATTTAATTTATTTCTTTTATATTCTTGATCATTTTCAAAAACAAATTTTTTTGATTCAACCAAACTTGTTTTTGTTATAGTGTCCGCACTTAAGGGTTAGTATGCTAAAACACTATGCCCTGGCTCTTGATTGTTTACCTTATGTATGCCTGATTCTCAGTCAAAGCCAAACCTTTATACGTCCAGACTAATTATACTCATGCCAAATTCCGGTAATGACCCGCGAAAATAGGATATATTTTGAAAAACTTCTCTCATTGGCCATAACTAAGAAAACCTTCTCAAAATTTTTCAAAAAATCCCGCAGTGTAAGAGCTAAGTTAATCATTCACGAATCCTATAAGTATAAAACAATAAAAAAATCCATTGATATATCACTCCCAGACTACAATTTTTATAATTGCTTTCCCAAAATAGTCAAACTGAACTAATGTATAATATAAACTGGGATTAACGGGTTGTTATATTTTTTTTCTTATTACTTTACTTAATTTAAGTTTTTCTTTTATAGTAACACGTTCTAGTGTTGTATTTTTATTATATTCTACTGTGTTATTCATAATAAGCATATTTCATTTTATGCTTATATGTGTGTATTTCGTTAAGCGGTGTTTGGTTTCGTCAATTACCGTTAGGGCTAGATTTGCGCACATGTTGAAGAGTTTAGACCGGTTCGTATGTATACCAACTTAGTCTTCTAAAAATGTAACATGTTTCTAATAAATATTGTCTATTTCTTCACTATCTAAGTCTAATATTTCATCCATTAACAGATTTTAGTTTGAGTGAAACTGAAATTGGTCTAAAGAACCTGTATTTTGCTGTAAAAATTATATTCGATATTAGAATTTAAAATAAGGACAAGAAAAACAATATGGCTGGTTTTGCATTTGTCTGTACACAGATTCAAGTGTTATGCCGAAGCATTATTCGAGACCTCTACTGGTAATATACTAAACTAAATTAACACTGAAAGCGGCAGATTGAAGCCTGAGTATTGAGTTCTACCATTGGACAATTTGAAAATTAAACAGGCAGCAGGACTGTACAGGGTTCCATTGGGAGGGGGCGTGGGGGGGGGGGGTACTTGGTAAATACATTGCAACATGTACCTTGGAGTTTAAGCGATAAATGAAAAATTCACTTTCTCGGTCAGAGGGGAGGGGGTTAGTTTTAGACAGGTTCACTCCAATATAGTGCATATGCCCCGGACAAGTAATACAGCCTGAAGCTATAAAAGATGGTATTATTCAGATACTATCTATCTTTCTTTCTATAATTTGGACATCGAACAGGCAGCAGGACTGTACAGGGTTTCATGAGGGGGGGGGGGGTACTCGATAAATTCACTTTCTCGGTCAGAGGGGAATAGTTTAAGACAGGTCCACTCCAATATAGTGCTTATGTTGTTATAATTATGATGTTATAAACCCTTTTTTTTCTTTGCAACCCAAATGTCGTAGACTTTTTATATTTTATACTTTAAATTCTGTTAGGGAACATTGTGTAAGTTTGAAATATCAAAAGTTTACACCATCAGGTTGCAAATAGATATAAAGATAAAAAAAATTAGAGCTTGGGACCCGGCAGGAACTCCAAATATATAAATGTAAAATAGTATAAAAAAGTATTTTGTTCCAACAACTTAAAAAAGGTTAAGAAAATTAAACTTTAACTTCTCTCTTGGTTTAAATGTATTCTTGACGCACTTCATAATAAAGAAAAATAATACCGGTTTATATTATAAAGCAGTACATTCCATGTTCCAAAGAACATCAAGTATAGAGAATTCCAGGGCCCAAAGGAATTAATGGTTGTCAAGTTGAGAGTTACAGGGCCTAAATTACTCACTGCTTATATGCTAGTGTTTTTTAGGGCCCAAAAAAGTGACTAATTTTAAAATAGTGAATTCCAGGGTTCAAAGAATTGACAAATTTTAAAATAGTTTATTCCAGGGCCCGAAGCCGGGATTTGCATGACGTAAGGCGTGACTGTTCATGACTACATGCCTGAATGTTTAAACAACTGCCTAGTGCCTGGGGCTTGAAAGGTGCAGCTTCAGTGTCAGTTTGCAAAGATTGCCTTGAGATTTAAATCTGCTTTAGTGTATTGTGAAAACCAAAAAAGTCTGGAATATTAAGACAACTTTTAGACTCAATTTATATGACTTTAAATAGTGCAATGAACAGAAGACACATCAAATGTGCAGTGAAAACAGACCCCTTTTAGTGATTTAATAAGTTTCTTGTAAAGCTATTTGCTTGTTACAACCTCAAATACATTCAAGTTTTGCTATACAGTTGTCTTCTTAATTCTGGCTATCACTGTATATTTAAGTGGGAAACCCTGTAGTTCTGTTTAGTGGGACACCCTGTAGTTCAGTTTATTGGGACACCCTGTAGATCTATTTACTTGGACACCCTGTAGATCTGTTTAGTTGGACACCATGTAGTTCTTGTTAAGTGGGACATCCTGTAATTCTGCTTAGGGGGACATCCTGTAGTTCTGTTTAGTGGGACACTCTGTAGTTCTGTTTAGTGGGATACCATGTGGATCTGTTTAGTGGGACACCCTGTAGTTCTGTTTAGTGGGACATCCTGTAGTTCTGTTTAGTGGGACACTCTGTAGTTTTGTTCTGTTTAGTGGGATACCATGTGGATCTGTTTAGTGGGATACCATGTGGATCTGTTTAGTGGGACACCCTGTAGTTCTGTTTAGTGGGACATCCTGTAGTTCTGTTTAGTGGGACACTCTGTCGTTCTGTTTAATGGGACACGTCCTGTAGTTCTGTTTAGTGGGACACCCTGTAGTTCTGTTTAGTGGGATACCATGTGGATCTGTTTAGTGGGACACCCTGTAGTTCTGTTTAGTGGGACACTCTGTAGTTCTGTTTAGTGGGACACCCTGTAGTTCTGTTTCGTGGGACACCCTGTAGATCTGTTTAGTGGGACAACTGTAGTTCTGTTTATGTGGGAAATCCTGTAGATCTGTTAAGTAGGACACTATTTTATTCTGTCTAGTGGGAGTGGGACACCCTGTGGTTCTGTTCAAGAATATTCAAATGTTTGACAAAGCATAATGACTATTGTTTTAAATATTAAAATATCTTTTTTTTCATTACTCTCTTTGGAATTTAAATTTGTCTGGAAACCAACTTTCTTTTACAGTCGTCGTCGTATATATATCAATACAATGAAGACGACTTTCGAGTTCAATTTTGGAGTTCTACAAGCTTACAAACAGCATTGATCTTTAAACAGCACTTAAAACAAGTATAAATTGTCAATTAATCTTTGCTTACTTTTAAGCTTTCAACTTGAAAAAACTTGAAATCAAAACATGAATAGAAAAGTCGTCTTCTTTGTATTACGCAAGCCACTTAACTTCCTCCTATTATTGATTCAACCCCCCCCCCACACGTACATTTTCATGTTAAGAGAGATATAAAGAACAGGTTTAAATAAAACATAAACTGTTTCCTGCGCGAACTCAAGAAGGTCAAGTGCAAGGAGAATTGAATACAAGGAGGGGGCAACGGGCAATAGGGTTTCAAGGGTTTCCGTACACTTTACTGTGACGTATTTGGAATGCTGGAGAACTAGTTTTTGCGTAACACAATAATAAAGGCAGCCGATCTAATGTAAACTTAAACATGAGTTAGTATACGGTCAATCTTCATCATAACGTACAATCTTTATTATTGTTGTTACGCAAAAACTAGTTCTCCAGCAGTCCAAATACGTCACAGCAAAGTGTACGGAAACCCTATATTGCCCCCTCCTAGTATTCAATTCTCCTTGGTCAAGTATGGGTACGCATGCATATATACGCATGGGGAATTTACTCAGTCCTGTTTTGCAAGGAATGATTCAAAGAATACAGAATGCTAATAATGGTTAGCAAAGAAAGAAACGTAAGTTTTATATAGTTGCAGGGAGTGAATTTATGAAAATGGGATGGTATAAATTCCATACAGTCGTCTCTAAAATGTTTTCCTAAATTGGGAACCTGTATATATTTTCCAAACAGAACCACCATAATGTATCATATTGTTTATAGATCCCTAAAGTCGACAATTGAGATCCTGCCTACAGATATCATCGGCCGGATATCGATACAGGCCGTGGCCCGAAGTTCAGTATAGGACGAGGGGAGGAAGGCCAACCACATCAATCTCTAGTCCGAACCACATTCTCATCATTTTCTCGTCCGATCCACATCGAAATCCTCGTCCTTTCAATATAATTTTTTTTAAGTGTCCGATCCTTGAAAATAAATACATTTTTTTTTTAATTTGGCGACGTTAGGGCATAAAACATGACTAGAATAAAGTTTTCCAAGGATTTTGAGATGTTGGAATCTTCAAATCCACGAGAATGATGTCAAACATTATTTAGGTTAAAAATTGAATCTCTTCTGCCTCCAAAATGGATAACTTTCACAAATAAAAATTTATACCAAAGAATTCGCGTGAACATGGTCTTTAATCTTTCCATTTCAACCCATACAAAGTAATCATTGATTTCTGATTTATTTACAAATGAGGTAGATTTGTTGTCCCCACTAAGAGATCGATCACTACTGCCCGCCGCATACTTAAAATTATAGAAAAAATAATGTTCAATTTATATTATTCAAATCATTTGCTACAATTAATTGGTCACAACCCTATGAACTCAAACAGTATTTAATCATATAAAAATTGTAAGTCATATCTCTAACCCAAATTCAGCGTGAATATTACAAAAAGTTGTTTACATCGAGTTTGAGAATGTTTTGCGGCATTTTCCGCGAAAGAAAGGGCTCTTAAACAGACGCTTTTTTGTAGAACATCGTTTATGGAGCATTTTCATTTTTACACAAATCTAAAATTTAATTGGGAAAATTTTATATTTCATCTATGCCCTAACGTCGCCATAGTTTTAAAAAATGTATTTATTTTCAAGGATCGGACACTTAAATAAAGTAATATTGAAAGGACGAGGATGTCGATGTGGTTCGGACGAGAAAATGATGAGAATGTGGTTCGGACTAGAGATTGATGTGGTTGGCCTTCCTCCCCTCATAGGACAGAAGTAGCGCAGGCGTGCAGTAAAAATACCTGTCTGCAAAGGCGTATTACTATTCTTGTCTGCTAGCAAGCTTTATCCCCGGGGTCACTGTGAACAAAAGAAAGTTCCTAGATGAAAGTGTACTCAAGTCTCAGTAAAATAAAAACATAAATATTTACAGTAATTATTAACGTTAAACCTTTAAAATTAAATCTTTCCTTGTTGTGACAAGACTTTAAAGGTTTTTGAACAAGTTTTTTAAAACATTTTATAAAAAATTATTAAATCATAAACAGTTTTCTTTGATCGGTATATTCCTAGAGAACGATTAGTTGAATTTATTTGATTTTAAAGTGATGCTATATCGTTTGCACCAATGTCCGATTGAACTAATGTACTTTTTCACTAAAATCAGCTGATCAGTAACCATTGTGGCCGCATTGCCCGCCCCCCTAGCCGCAGGCTCGGCCTAGAAATTGTCTTAACCTAACTTAACCCTCAAATAAAACTTTAGTCCGAATGAACGTTAGTGCGAATGTACGTTAGACCGATCAACCATTAGTGCAAACGATACGACACCTTTAAAGTACCACAACAAAGATTGAATTTAAAGGGATTTTACGGGTAATTTCAAGTGAGTGACTGCATCAATGCCAAATTCACAACGATACCCTTAAGTTTTGTAAATTTGAATTATAACAATGTTTATGATTTTAATTTTTGAAAAATGATTGTAAGTTCTGTAATAAAGTGACTTACGTATTTACTACTTGTACTGTAGGAATGGTAATTATCAGAATTAAACGTTTTTAAACCTAGAAAAACGGCAATATCTTCCACATAATTGATAAGATAAAGGTTTCAAGGGTTCTGATGTGACTCAGGTATTGCCAACTTTGCATGGAGGGTTAATTGAAATTATGCTTACAGTCCCTGAAAAGGGATTTATTTTTATCGAAATTTCTATTTTAAGATATTCTTAATACCATTGTTTCAGATGGTCCTACAATGTTGAAAGCTACAAAAGACAAGTTGACTCCCAAAAGCGGTAAATTCATAGTTTATAATCTCATATAAAAATTCAAAACTAACACTTTTTTATGTTAATTGTTTAAAATTTTCGAATATTTCACGTAAACATATTGTAAATTATGTACGCCAAATAATAAACTTTTTATTATTAATTTTATTTTTTAATTTTTACAGAGAGAATATGAATTTTTGTGTGTTTTTTGTTTGTTTGTTTTCTAAAAAAATGTCGAGATGGCTGAACTAATTGGACCTTACATTTTCTATTGGACCTCATTAGAGGTCGCAGTTGTCAATAAATGAATAAACATTTTAATTAATTACACAAAAAAGCAGACTTATTTTTATTTATGAACAAACAGAAGTAAATTTTGGGGCGAAAGGTG
This sequence comes from Eurytemora carolleeae, assembly GCF_000591075.1. Classification (NCBI taxonomy): domain Eukaryota; kingdom Metazoa; phylum Arthropoda; class Copepoda; order Calanoida; family Temoridae; genus Eurytemora; species Eurytemora carolleeae. The sequence goes on from NW_019397102.1 coordinate 93,765, forward strand.
CATGCAGCCCCTTAATTCAATTTTCAAGACTGGAGGAATCAAATCCCCCCCCCCCCTTCTACCCCCATTGAAAGGGTAATGACATGAAAATGACCAAAATACAGTTCAACAAAAATCCAAGTGGGAATATTTTGCTTAAAGGGGGGAAAATTTCATAATCTGTCCCCTAGTGTGAGGGGGGGGGGGATTTAGGAAAACACAGAACCTGTTAGTTCTTGTATCAAATTAGTAACTTAATTTAGTTTGACTAACATTTCATTTGCATTTAATTTGTTAAGCGTTAATATTTTAAATCGCTTAAAAAAATATTTATCATTTTATTTTGATTATGATAAAAACAATCTCTTTTTTCTAACAATCGTGTATTTTTTTAATATATCTATACTTTCAACATTCATATCTATTACTTTAAGTATATTAATTATGTATCCATCTGTATGACTTTTTGTATACATACATATATAATCTATTTATATACTGATGATTGCATAAAAGCATGGAACAATTTGTTTATGAATAAAATGTTATAAGAAGATTGTTAAGTTTCAACTGATATAATCTATTTATCTATATATTTATCAAATCTATTTATCTATATATTTATCAAATCTATCTTAAATTTTCTAGCTTTATCTATCTATCTAAGGCATTTAAATGCAGTTTAGTTAAAATGTCTGAAACCCGGTTTTTTTATTTCCTGTATGACTAGACACAGAACTATAGTGATGTAGTGTTACAATTAGGGCTGGCCACATTCAGGCTTTATCCTAGCCGTTCATTAACAGATGGTTTAAATACTTTTCAGTTGGTTTAAACACTTTTTAGGTTGTCCTTTGTTCTTTTTGTCTTGTCTTTCTCAAAAGTTATGGTCATTTATCATTTGTGGTGGAAATTAGAAGATTTATTTATTTTCCATGAATTTTTTTCTCTCAAATAGTTACTTTTGTTTTTTAATGATTTCTTAACTAATGTGTTTTGTCCTTCATTAGCGTAATCTTCTGTACATTTTCAAAAACCTGCCGTTTTTTTTACAAAATCTTTTCCAGCTCTAGGTGCAAAACATAGTCGATCTAATGTTGACCTAATTATCAATTATCTTTTTTTTCAAGTTTCCAGGGGACAAAAACATATAATAGACATTTTTCCAATAAATCATTATGACATTATGATGCAGATCTAATTATAGCAAAATACAAGGAATAGAATAATTTATTTTTTCAATTCGTCGAAACAAATCGAAAGATGTTGTTTAGAATAATGTTCAGAATAGTATGGCTGGGCAGTGGGCATGTAACTACTTTTCTCAATCAATGTTTTAACAGCAAATTAAATTATGGTAAAGAGATAGGCCCCTTCAATCAAATCATGTTTAATGTCCAAAATATTTTTGTTGGGACAAATATATTAATTTGCTAAATATCCCCACTTAGTCCACTGCCCAGCCATTTATGTAGCTGATGTATATTCATACATGGAGCTCTCAGAATTTTCTTTCTTTATATGATTTGTAGATTAAGTTGTCTCGCTTCCAAGCTTCGTCATGTCTGACTCTGACTCTGAGGAACCCGTCTCTGTCAACTGTCTTGAAGGAATCCATAATCAGTTTTGAAAAGTATTAAATTATAAAAAAAATCCAAAAACCTCGTTTTAACATTTTCTTGCATTAATGGGTGCTTTCCTGGTTAATTAACAACCTGTTTAGAATCCTGAATCATTAGAAAAAAATGTCCAGATTTAGAATATTTTAATGACACTATCATTATGTTTGTCGACTGTGAGTTAATGATTATTGGACTAAAGGTTTCTTATTTCGCAATGAACCATTGCGGGGCAGTATGGTTTCTATTCGCTCAGAGCGCAAAAGAGGTAAAAGCATTGTTGTTTGTTTATGTTGGTTTTCGATTTGCATGATTTCTACAGCAGTTGTTCAGTTTATGTTGTGGTATTTAAGGAATTAATTTAGAAAAGAAGCACCCTTGAATTAAAATTTGAAGTCGTTATTTTTTTGTCTTACAGAAGCTCTATTGGTTGAAAATAAAATCCTGCATTGAGAGCTTGAAAATTTGGCATCTAACAATTTATAGAGAATATTAATATTCTAGTTATAATAGCATTAAGGAATCCTTTTATCTCTGATTTGGGACTTAACTAATAATATCATTGTTTTTGTATAGAATTGATAAGGATGTGAAAAATATTAATCCAAATATATATTTTTCATCAAGTTATTTTTGAATTCTCTAAACCCTCTCTTGAAACTCTCTGCCAATGAGGGAATAGTTAAAGAAGAAAGTAACAGTCTATAACTTTTATATAAAAAATCCCACATTTCCATTGACTTCTCCTGTTTTTTTTTACCTTCCCCCTTTTCATTTTTTTGATGAATATTAAAAAGAAAAAAAATAATTTTTCCAAGTTTTAATACAAATTGTTTGTAATAAATTTCTTATCTTCTTTATGTTTACCTAGTGAAAGATAAAGATTATTGTCGGTCCTATTTTCAGTTAAAGAACTAGACTGTTTGTATTTGATTATGAATTTTCTATGAAACAAGTTAGTCTTCTTTTTCCCAGCTGATGGATACTGTGACTAATTTAAAGTGTAGATTTCTAATGTTGATTATCATACATAAGTCTTTACAGATTTATATGAAATTAAAGCTCTTAAAAAACCTAAGATATTGATGACTATTATGTCACTATTATTATCTTGTGGTCAGTAACTTCGCACTTGTGGTTTAGAAATAGATTTTCAATCAGTTGTCCTTTCTTGGTTTCAGAGAAGTGAAAATAATGTCTGCTAGAAACAGTAGAGATTTTAACAATCTTGCGCCAAGGTTTATTAGACTTTATTGATTATTTTCTAGTTGTTCTATGCTTTCAATTTAAGTAGCTTTAGCAAAACTTTTATGTTAAGGCCATGGAGACCTTTCCAATCTGAGTCTGCTCCTGAATCATTGGTTGTTAGAAGGTTTTCAAATGCTAGTCTGAAGACAGCAGAACTAGTTGTTCATACTACAAATTCTGAAAACAGGAATCACAATGATGAGTCTGACGTCAGTAAATTGAACAGGAACACTCCTACTCCCCTGGTAAGACAATCTGTAAAGTCTGCACTGTTGCCCGTGGGTCAGTACCATACAGCAAAGAGACCAGAACGCAGTTCATCAGAATCTAGCATTAATGAGTTTGTGGAAAGTCTATCAGAATCCTTTATTTCTGATCAGCATAACATTTGTTCTAATGTTAACCACATTCCAGAAAAATCATCTCAATTATTAAAATCAGATGAATTTGAAAAATTATCTGGTTCTTTGATTGAGAATGAAAGAAAAGAGCAGGACAATAAAGAAGATTCTGTGGAAAATGTTGGTGATTTTGACCAATCCATTAATTCCAAACCAAATGAGATCTCCGCATCAACAGTTCATACAGAAATTAAATCCTCCTCATCTACACAGTCACACAATGATTCATATTCATCTGAGGAAGGAGGAGATGAAAATGTGCAATACAGTTCTAGATGGGCAGAAGAAATTGATGATACAGTGCACAAGTCACTGTCATTTATTTCATCAGAAGATACTGATGGTTTAGGAAAGGCATATATTAAAACCTTACTCTTCAACGTTTTTTGAAAACCTTAAAAATTTTAACTAATAATATAGTTCATGTAAAATTAAATATTTGATGCCATATTTAGCCAAAGAAGTACTTGAGGAAGTAGTTAAGGTGTCAAGGAGAAAGGTTGAGCAAATTGTTGATGTTAAGATTAGGAGATCGATGCGGAAATCTCTTATTGATTGTATTGAGGTACATTAAGATTTTGTAAAATTCAAATTTTTAGAAAACATTTTTTCACTTGCTATGTTGAGTTAGGGTGAAGAGGCCCTGAAAGAGATCACCTCTGTTGACATTCCTCAAATTGGCTCTGTACAAGATGTTACGGATGGAAATGTTTTCTCTGAAGTAGTTGAATCGGACGATGAATCTTTAGAGGATAATTATAAACCTCCTGAGCTGCCTCTAACTCTTTCTCCTGCTGAACTGAGTAAACAATTGGAACACAGATTGTTTGCAGAAGCAGAGTTTTCAAAAGAATGTCCAGATTGTGAAAATATCAAAAGCTTTGAAAAACATCAATCCATTGGAGAACCCTCAGAAGTTTCCCAAGAGGAAACCCAGAAAGTCCCAGATGAAGGACTAGAACTTCCATATTTAAAAAAAGAGGAACCTTTAAATTTCACACAGGTCAAAACATCCATTGTAGAAGAGGAAGTCTCAGAACAATCAAAGCTTGAAAATGGTAAAAACATCAGTCTTGTACATGATAGAGGTGGTTTTTATGGAGCTTCCGGTGTTGTTAAGCTTTTGGATAATAGAGCATCTAATTTTTCTTTTGGGCGGATGCTTAGTCTTAGCACTGGTGCTCAAATGGTGATAGGTAAATTCACTCCCAATTATCAGTTTCTTAGACTAATCTAATTGTATTAAAAATTTGATCATTGCTTGTTCTTACTTGACAAGTTATTGATCAATGTAATACACAAAGTATCATTAACATATATTTTTCACTATACTTTTCATCTGTCAAGAGCTAGTTACCAAAATATCTGTCAGAAAAAAAGTTTGTCACTTCGAACTATAGGTTATTTAAAATTATACTACACCCACATCTGATGTGCTGTTATATTTAGATACTAGTCATATAGCAAATAGTGCTAATAAATTAATAAACAAAATAAACTATTTGCTAAGCCAATTTATATTTTCCAATATGTTTCTTCAACATTTTTTTCATTTATAACCTACTTCTATTTACTTTTATTTTGCAGTATCTTCTTTAAACTCCACTACTTTATTATGTATAGAACACTTCAATAAATGATATGGGCACAATCTACTTGGACTGAACAATGCATTCTATTGATGATTTCGGTTAATGCTGTTTTTGTAAATTTTGTACTCATTCAGTTGCATGAAGGTTGTAACATTCTCATTTGTTTCCTTTAAACTTTTATTTCTCATAGTTTGATGTAAGGTACATACCCAACACTATTTTCCCAAGGGGAAACTTTCCCAGGATATTTTCCTATTTGGCAACTTCCCAAGTCTATCCCATCTGCAGCATTTGGCGCCCTAGCCTGTTCTAGCTGCAGCACTGTGCCTGCTAGCCCATCCTAGCTGTAGTACCCGGCCCCATTTGCTGCCTGAGGTGCCTCAGAAGACCTAACTTGGGAAATTGTCTCATGGGAAGTTGCCTTTTGGAAAATGCCTTTGGAAAATGTTTTTGGAAAAATGCCTTTGGAAAAATGCTTTTGGGAAAGTACCTGTTTGACTGACATGTCTTGTGACTTGTTATTCAACATTTGAAATATCTATTTAGAAGCGTTCTCCCAGTCCAAGTCACTAAAGGACAATCTAGAAATACTGAAGAAAGGAACAACTCTCTATAAAATTAGAGATAAGGGATTAAGAGGGATCAACTTGTACAAAAGGTAAGAACAAAGATTTTGTTTTTCAAGTCTTTACTCTACAGTTCTAAGTTGCTCAAATCAATATGGTAAAATTTGCATTTATAACATTTGGTTTTCATGGAAAGACACCCTCAAGCAAAACTATAAAGATATCCTTTAATTTTCTATCTGAGAAATGAGCATTTTCATTTGCCGTTTATATATACTTTGACATAATACGTAAATTTATTTTGTAATTGACAGAATTTAGTTCTTTTCTGGATAGATATTCCTCATAAATAAGAAAAACATTGCAGTTTTGTGCATTGGTTTGTAACCTTTGGAGGTTCACTTAAAAATATGTCAACAGTCCCTTTATATATATTTTTAAGGACATACTGGCTGGACATGGAGAACCTGTTGCTAAGGTTTACTCCTCACAAGGAGAATTCAAAGATCCCAGGCTGCAGCTCTGTCGAAGGTATCTTTATGTAAAGAAAAACTAAATTTATTTGAATTTAAAGTTTTTTTAAAGAAATTTTTTAAAATCTTTATTAAATTTGTTAAATTCTTGAAGTTTAAGTTAACAAAATATAAATCTATTCTGTATTTACCTAGGGGTACAAATTTTTGAAGAATTTTTTTTGTGTCAAATATGAAATTTGGACATGGGATGGGGGGGGGGTATCTTTAAAAAGAAAATATTTACCCTGTGTTGTTATGCAAATTTTTTGTAAATCTAAAATGTTAAGTTTAAAATGATGTTTTTTAAGTTTTATCAATTATTACTATTTTTCCCATAAAAAAATCTTCTTGTTTTTTTCATGCAGTCATTGGTGAAAGGTATAAATCAAGTAAGCATAGTTTTTTTGTTGGGTACTTCCAAATTTCGAACAATGCCCTCCTAAAAAAGGTTTCTTGTGGGTAGGGTTGCAACTTGCATATCAGAATTTTATTGCGCGGTATTGAAATCGAATTGCTTGGAATTTTGCTCATATTTTTAAAAGTAAGGTTATGTTTGAATTTAGATAACAAATACAGGGTGTCCCACAAAACATGACAGTTGGTAAATAGTTCAGAATGTTTTCTTCCAGAATTTTTAAGTTGTGTAATAGAAAAAAAGTTGTGTAATAAAAATTGTATATAGGAGTCCTATAATAGTAAAATTAATTTCAAAGTAAAATATATTTGAGCAAAAGATTTGTTTAACAAAATAAACTGCAAACAGCCTTTAATATCTAATACAGTTTATGAAAGACGACATTTAAAACTATTTACCAACTTTCATGTTTCATGGGACACCCTGTAGCTAATGTAAATCACAGGTGGGTAATATTTTTAACATATACTTCTAACTAGATTCGTTGAGAAATCCCATCTCAACCTGATAAAGCTGTTTAAATAATAATGATACCATATTATACCCTTGTATTCCCTGAAACTTATACAGATTTTTGCCAAATCATGTTTTGTGTCATTAAACAATTATATTCCAAGAGTTTCAGATCGTCATTACAATCTCATCCTTTGTGGATAACCTTTTGTATATATATATACCTTCACAGTGTTTAAAGGTGGCTGAGTTGAGGCGTTTTAATCTAATTCGGTAGAGCCAGTCTTATTAAGTTGGCGCTTAGTCGGATAGAATTGATCATGGTTTGTCTGATACAGAATCATGTCAAGCCAACTCTTAAAATTCTTCAAATTTAACCAAAATGCCTGAAAGGGACAATTAGCATAATTTCAAGTGACCCTTAATGCAAATATAGCAATGCCGATTTGTAACGATATCCTTGGAACATTGATGTTTTTAAGAATGAGGAAGATAATATTGTTTCTCTGACTTGCAAAGTGTTTAATTTAAATAATTTCTTCAATGCAAAAATTACTTGTGCATATCTTGCTTACAAGAAATAAACATGAAATAAGCAAGTCGTTTTGGCAGAGAACCCGCAAATGAAAATAATCCAATTAAAGAAACAAAAACATGGATATTCTAGTTCATACTTGATAAAACAAAGCTTTTAAGAGTACCGTTGTAAATCGAGCATTGCCATAGTTGTATTGAGGCTTACCATCCCTTAAAGTAGAGATATTTTATTTTTCAGGGGGGTCTTACTACAACTTGAAGGATATAAGTGAAGTAAGAACAGAGTACAGTACAGATATCTTCAATAAGATCAGTAATAAAACAGCTCATCCAAAGTAAGAATTTTTAAATATTTATATTTTGTAATTTTTGAAGAAAAAAATTGATAATCCATGTTTTGTACTGTTGTTATTATTTTCTCATCTTGGACTAACTTTTATCTTAATTACAATTTTACAATAAAAATATTTCTTGACACCTCCAATTGTTTTTGTTAACGAACAAAATTTTACATGAAAGATCAGATAAATGAAAAAACTATTGTTATTCGACACGAACAAGAAAAATGTGATTTTGATTGTTAATGAAAACAAATGAAATAGATGACAAATTAATGATAATTTTTAGAACGAACAAAACTGTTTTTTGAATAATTGAAAAATCAACAAAATGGGTCGATCACAAAGAATGAACAATGATATGAAAAAAGTAAAATGCGCCAATCTCTACTGATAAGTTCCCAAATTTTTCGGCTCATCCTTATTTGGACACACTGAATCTCACTTGTATTGAAATTCGACAAGAGACAAGATTTTATGTAGAGCGAGTCATATATATGATTGAACTGGGTAGACAAGAACTGAGTTGAACTATTTAGACACGGTTCAGCTTTTTCTCGTTATTTATTAAATCTGGTTCTTGTTCAAAAATCAACAGTCTATAAAATATACATCATACATACTAATTAAGAAATCCTATTCTTTTCATTTCAATAAGAAGAAGTACAAATGTACCATATTTAGAGTTTTAATTTTCACAAGGGTCTAGCCACAACAGATCCGAGCCCACATCTGAAGTTCCTTATTATAAACTCTAGAATTCTTTTCTCTTTTAGTCTAACAGATAGAGCCACAATTACAAGTTGAAATAGAAGTGTTGACCTATAGTCAAATAAATAATGGACAATAACGAGCTATTCACAACTTTATTGAAATAAAACAAAGAAAGTAAAAAAAGTTTATAAATAGTTTTCTATAGAGGAATAGAAAATGGTTAGACAGAAATTAGGATTATTCATTTGGAAACTAACATGGAACAGCTGGAACTTCATGTTGACTGCACACAGGTTCTCGGCATCTTAACAGCAGTTTCACTCCATCTAGGCTTTGGTATCAGGGGTGATTCGGGTTACTAGTTACTTATGGCTTGTACCCTGACATTTTGTTGGCTTGGACATTAGCAGCATTCGCTGAAAGGGCTGGGATCTGTGGCTTATTCATGAAGGAATTGGGCGACCCTTTAAGGCTGGAGGTGTTTACAGCACAACATATCTATTCCAACTGAAGTGATGACTGATGCCCCCTCTCCAGTAGGCGGAGGAAGGTGGGGGGGGGGGTACGAACATGTATCCCACATTTATCCGTCTTGAAAATAGTACGCGGTCCACTGCGCATCACCAGCTTTCTCAAGCTTCATAAAGGATCGTCTTCAAAGATGAATTTGTTTAACAAGCAGATGGGCGGAAAGTGCACTAAAAGCCTATTTCATTTAAATATTGGCATGCCCGATTAACAACGGAAACTTTTAAACACCATTAAAGTAACATTCTGGAAGATATCTTGGTGTCCTTATTACTTTTACAGTCCTTGTAAAAACCTCTTAAAAACGATGCTAAATCTCCATTTCACCTAATGGGTTGAATTTCAAGCTACTGATAAACAATCTATTTGCAATAACATAAAATTCACTTTCGATTGCTTAAATGTCGTCTTTTAATTCTACAGGACCTGACTTAACGGTGTTATGTACTTTCCCAAACGCATTTTCCTAAGGGTAACTACCCAATTGATGATTTTTCATGCGGCTACATCCCAAAGTTTAGCAATTAGGCCTTCTGAGTTCTGCGGCGCTATAGGCATGTGAACAAAGGCTGCGACTAGGATGAGCAAGGGGGCCGAGTGCTACGGCTAGAACATGCTAGGGGGTTGAGCGCTGTGGCTATGACAGACTTGCGAAGTTGCCATTTGGGAAAATACCCTTGGGAAGTGCCGCTTTGAAAAATGCCTTTGGGAAAGTACATACCATCGACTTAAGCTATCCGAAAGTGAGTATAACATCTTTACTCTCTAGGTATCCAAAAATGAGAATAACCGACTGTACTCTCTAGGTATCGAAAAGTGAGTATAACAACTGCTTTCTCCTTGATTTTTGTCCCAGAATCAAACCTTCATGAATTAGACTTGGTAGCTGATGATCAGGTAAAAAAACAGGGGAATCCACCGCCTGAATGGGAGGTTAACACCCCTGAAAGGAATCAACACCGCCTCCCTTAACAGGAACCTCCCCCTCCCCCTTGATGGAATGCACTTTGTACTTCCCCCTTCCTGAATGGGAGGAACCCCCCCCCCATAATGGAGGGTACACTGACCCCTTCCTCCCATCCCCTCTGTTCACTTCTCAAGTCGCATTAGAAATAATTTGAAAAATTGCTTTCACATCAGGAAAATCAGGAAAGCATTTAGAAATTATGCTTATGACCCCAAGGAAGTGTTTGACCGGTGAAAATGTTTTATTCCAAATATTTTTAATTCTACCAATAAATCGAAAAATCTGAGAATTTTTTATTTTCTTTTATTTAAAATGTGCTAAGAAGAAATGTTACAAATACATCAGCAAGACAAACTAAGATTACGAAAACTGAAATAAGTTCGCTTCAGGAGCGGACATAAGGATTCTGTAGGGGGGGGTAAATATTTTTAATTTTTGTTTACCCCCCCCTAGAAAAATATCATGATGTATATCAAATTATTGGTTTTAATTGGGGTTGATTTGCATTTTCCACTCATTTCTGGGATTTACAAACTCAATCTAATAAAGGCTTCATTACATACCTTTCAGCTTTCACCTTGTTTTATACCCTTCATTATAGTCATTCATTTTACATTAACTACAAAGATCTGTAAAAAAACTGAATTTATTT
>NW_019397102.1:104850-148206 GCF_000591075.1 Eurytemora carolleeae
GGGGGGGGGGGTAAATAACCCCAATAACCCCCCTTATGTCCGCCACTGGTTCGCTTTTTTCGAATTACAAGTTTACACATTATTAAAAAGAAGATTTTTTGATGGACATCTTCTCTTTGTTTCCAGGTTCACTGTTTAAAAGCTTGATATAAATCAAAATTTAAATCAAAAGTCGTCTTCATTGTAGTGTTATATGCGACGATGACTGTATATATAAATATCATGATGACGAGAAGTGTCTTGGTAAATGCAATAAATATAATGTTTGATATTATTGAGCATATATTTAGTTATATTTAAAATGATGTTTATGAGCTTGGTAGATGCAATAAATACAATGTTAGATATATTGAACATATATTTAGTCATAATGATCATGATGACAAGAAGTGCCTGGGTACATATATTTAGTTACAATGAACAATATGTTAAGGAGACCCGAAGTGCCTGGGTACATATATAGTTACAATGAACATTATGTTAAGGAGACACAAAGTGCCTGGGTACATATATTTAATTACAATGAATATTATGTTAAGGAGACCCGAAGTGCCTGGGTACATATATTTAATTACAATGAACATTATGTTAAGGAGACCCGAAGTACATGGGTATATATTTAGTTACAATGAACATTATGTTAAGGAGACCCGAAGTGCCTGGGTACAAATATTTAGTTACAATGAACATTATGTTAAGGAGACCCAAAGTGCCTGGGTACATATTTAGTTACAATGAACATTATGTTAAGGAGACCCAAAGTGCCTGGGTACATATTTAATTACAATGAACATTATGTTAAGGAGACCCGAATTGTCTGGGTACATATTTAATTACAATGAACATTATGTTAAGGAGACCCGAAGTACATGGGTATATATTTAGTTACAATGAACATTATGCTAAGGAGACTCCAAGTACCTGGGTACATATATAGTTACAATGAACATTATGTTAAGGAAACCCGAAGTGCCTGGGTACATATTTAGTTACAACGAACATTATGTTAAGGAGACCCGAAGTACATGGGTACATATTTAGTTACAATGAACATTATGTTAAGGAGACTCAAAGTACATGGGTACATATTTAGTTACAATGAACATTATGTTAAGGAGACCCGAAGTACATGGGTACATATTTAGTTACAATGAACATTATGTTAAGGAGACCCGAAGTGCCTGGGTACATATTTAATTACAATGAACATTATGTTAAGGAGACCCGAATTGTCTGGGTACATATTTAATTACAATGAACATTATGTTAAGGAGACCCGAATTGTCTGGGTACATATTTAGTTACAATGAACATTATGTTAAGGAGACCCGAAGTACATGGGTACATATTTAATTACAATGAACATTATGTTAAGGTGACCCGAAGTGCATGGGTAGATGCGATATCCCATCTAGTATTAACCCTTAACAGTTTATCTCATCAGAAGGAATACGAGCTTTATCTCAAGACAGCGTTTAGGTAATATTTTTTTTAAAAATTATTTCAACCCCCCCCCTTCCTCCCTCCAGGAGGGAACCCCTGGACGTCATGAGCCTCGGCTATGCAGACACGAGCCTCCCAGATTTGCTAGGTAGACCGAACCTCCACTATGCAGACCAAGCCTCGGCTATGCATTAATCTTAATGGAACATCACCCGGGGGAGGGAGGGAACCCTCGGACGCCATGAGCCTCCGCTTTGCAGACCCGAGCCTCCCAGATTTGCCAGGTAGACCAAACCTCCACTATGCAGACCAAGCCTCCGTTATGCGGACCATGTCTCCGCTATGCAGTAAATGAGCCTCCGCCATACAGCACAGCTTTTTTAATTCTTGGTATTTATGTGTAAAGAAAAATTTTTACAATATTTATTGACATAGAGGCATAAGAATTTTACTATAGATTATAGTTATTTAATGATTGTCATGATTAGAAACATATATGGACTCATAAAGTGGTTCATAAGATTTTTACTGAAACTTTAAACATTTTTTCCCAGAAAGGAAGATAATTGGAGAAATATTTCTGGAGTAAACTTAGTTTGTTTTGTTGTAATCTTTGTTTTATACAATACCTTTTATTAAAAATGTTAAGATTTAAATAAATGATACAAATTGTCTAGATTTAATTTTAGCTACAAAAAAGGTATTGCTTAAATCAAAGATTATAAAAGATGATATAAAATTCAATTGCAATTTTTTTTCTGGAAATATTTTTGTTTTCATGTAAAAAATGTTTAAAAGTTTTATATACCATTTTGTTAATCATAATTAGGCACTATTTATGATAATTGATAAATACTTCTCATCTTTGAGAAACCTCACGTGCCACTATGTCGAAAAATTTTAACTCAAACACAAGTTATAAAAACCTCCTGTAATACACACACAGGGACATTTTGATGTATTGCGCATGAGCATTTCTGCATAGCGGAGGCTCGGTCTGCCTAGCAAATCTGGGAGGCTCGTGTCTGCATAGCGCAGGTTCATGGCGTCCGAGGGTTCCCTCCCTCTCCCGGGTGATGTTCGATTAAGATTAATGTTTTAACCCTCAACAGTTTATTCATCAGAAAGAATACGAACTTTATCTGAAGTTTCGGTTAAGGTATTTTTATTATTTTCCATTCTATTCTTAAAGTCCCCCCCCCAGGCCGGTGTCGTGCATAAGGACAATTCCATCTCATGGAGACTGGAGAGCCTACAGGCTCCTATGTGTTTAGACATCAAAACCTATTTTAAAACATTTAAAATTATTAATTTACATACATAAGTGCGAGCTTAGTTCTAAAATTTGTATTCTTAAAGGGGGAAAACGCAAAAAAAATTTTATTCAAATGTCGTCTTCCTTTAAAATTATCAAAAAATCTTTTTTTTTCTTTTTCAGTTTTTCATTTTGTGTTTGATGGTAATTGGGCGTTTCCGATTTGAATACTCGCAAAAGTTAAAATTATTGTTTAAACTTTAATTAAAATGTTAAAATTTTAAAATTTGATACTTTTTCGTCTAAAATTTGTTCATGTTCCGGGTTCCCCAACGTAAATGTTTATTTTCTCCAAAAGTCAGCGACACCAGCTTCAAAATTAGTTTTTCAACGATCAGACCTTTTGGTGGTGGATATTGTTAATCTTAAACGCTTCATCTCGATGTCCAATGTAAACAATTTTAAATATTTATATTTATCCCCACAACGGGATTAAATTTCCTTTTTTTTGAAAATAATTTTGTTACTTTTTTCTTCAGGAAAGCTGATGAGAATGAAAGTGGGTATCTAAACCTAGATGAGGTAATACAGTGAAATTGGAAGACGACTTTATAGCAATATAGTGAAATAGGAAGACGACTTTATAGCAATACTAAACTGTATTTGATGGTGTTACAAAGTAGATATACTAGACACTTATTAAATCACTAATTAAGTGAAATAAGTGAAAATTGTTTCTAAAAGTCGTCTTCCAGGGTCTTACTGTACATTTTCTTTGTTTAATTTATAATGTACTAAATAATTATTTAGTTTAAACTTTTTAAAGTGATTGTACAAGTAATTGTAAGTAATCCTTCATATAAAAAGTTACATTTTCGATTTACGTAACATAGCCCTTTAGTTTTTAACCTTTCTCCACACTAGCCACTATTATTGAGAAACTGGCATTAAAAATTATAATTTTTTTGGATAAAAAATAAGGAATTATTTTTCAAATGTTTTAAATAGATTCAGACTGGTATGAAATAGATTCAGACTGGTATGAAATAGATTCAGACTGCTATGAAATAGATTCAGACTATTATGAAATAGATTCAGACTGCTATGAAATAGATTCAGACTGCTATGAAATAGATTCAGACTGCTATGAAATAGATTCAGACTATTATGAAATAGAATCAGACTGCTATAAAATAGATTCAGGCTGCTATAAAATAGATTCAGACTGCTATAAAATAGATTCAGACTGGTATGAAATAGATTCAGACTATTATGAAATAGATTCAGACTGCTATGAAATAGATTCAGACCCCAGAACTTCGGAGTATTTAAAGCATTTTTAAAAGTTTTCAATCGGTTTTTTACTATTATACCTAAATATTATTAATTGTAAAAATAAATATGAATAGCCATGCCATAAATATGCAGGAACAGTGTTAAAGAGCTTCATATAATTATTTAATTAAAAAAATTAAATGACTGGGTTAAACTGTATAAGACTTTTCAGCTATACTTTAATATTATTTAATCTTAATGTAAACTTTGATTCAATTTGAGTATACATTCAACTGAAACTCGAGATTTATTACTATTCTTGTTTTAAAATATGTAAAAAAAATTTCCTTTTTATCTTATTTTTTAATACATTTTAACAAAAACTATCGGTTATATGTTGCTATATAAAGTAGTAATCTCTTTTTTCTCTCTGTTTGTTCGTATAATTTTTTAAATCTTGTATACCGTTTTAGGTGAAGGACCTGTGTAAGGGACTGAATGTGAAGATTGCTAAGGACGAGATGATTCGTCTTTTCAATATTGCGAACACGGACAGGGGGAATTTGAACAGCAAGGACAAAGGACAGGTATATATTCAGAGGACAGGGGGAATCTGAACAGCAAGGACAAAGGACAGGTATATATTTAGAGAACAGGGGGAATTTGAACAGCAAGGACAAAGGACAGGTATATAATCAGAGGACAGGGGGAATCTGAACAGCAAGGACAAAGGACAGGTATATATTTAGATTTAGTNTTCAGAGGACAGGGGGAATCTGAACAGCAAGGACAAAGGACAGGTATATATTTAGAGAACAGGGGGAATTTGAACAGCAAGGACAAAGGACAGGTATATAATCAGAGGACAGGGGGAATCTGAACAGCAAGGACAAAGGACAGGTATATATTCAGAGAACAGGGGGAATCTGAACAGCAAGGACAAAGGTCAGGTATATATTCAGAGGACAGGGGAAGTTTGAACAGCAAGGACAAAGGACAGGTATATAAACAGAGGACAGGGGGAATCTGAACAGCAAGGACAAAGGACAGGTATATATTCAGCGGACAGGGGGAATCTGAACAGCAAGGACAAAGGACAGGTATATATATATTCCGAGGACAGGTTTATGACAGAAAAGTCCACGGAATTTTAAGATGTATGAACAGTATGCTGCACAAAGAAAAAAAAGCGCCTCAAATGCCAAGATTGTTATGTTTGTGTAGGCATGTTAACGTTTTTATTTTTTTGAAAAACGATCATTTGGTTATGAAAACGACGACGAAAAATCGAAAACGTAACGATCGTTTTTATAATAAGTTCGTTTTTAAAAAATGGTCGTTTTTAAAACGAATGTTTTTCCAAAAACGACCGTTTTTATAAAGTTAGTCGTTTCCTTAACGATCGTTAACGACAACCCTTCGTTAACGATCTTTAACATAATTGTCAATAACATTTTTTTTCAAAAAACCATAGTTTTTTTCAAAAGCGATCGTTTTTTAAAAAACAATCGTATAAAAAACGGCCTATCCTAAATTGATATTTGGAAAATTGATACATCAGAGTTGAGATGTTTATCAATGGAAGGTCCCTAACACCCTAAGAAGGTCTCTTACACCTGAAAAAGGTCCCTAACATCTTAAGAAGGTCCCTTACACCACAAGAAGGTCCCCCTGAGAAGGGGCCTAACACCACAAGAAGGTCTCTAAAACCCTGAAAAGGTCCCCAACCCCCTTTAGTAGAAGTTCTCTAACACTAGAAAAAGGTCCCTACTATCGCTACTACTAGATCCTTCTATCACTCTGTTTAGGTTTTGAACGAGGATGAGTTTCTAAGTTTCTACTTTAAACTGATGACAAGACCGGATATAGATGAAATTTTTCAGAAATTTTCAGAAACAACAGAAAAGGTTTGTCCCAATAATTTCACTGTGATGCTAATCATTTGGGATCCTGGAACATTTTTATCAGTGTAATTAGGATCAGATGATTAATAACTTTCCTACATTTTATTAATGTAATTAGAATCAGCTTTCCTACATTTTATCAGTGTGATAAGTATCAGCTGATTCAAAACTTTCCTACATTTTATTAGTGTCATTAAGATAAGCTGATTCAAAACTTTTCTTCCACATTTTATCAGTGTAATTAGGATCAGCTGATTCCAAACTTTTCTACATTTTATCAGTATAATAAGGATCAGCTGATTCCAAACTTTCCTATATTTTATCAGTGTAATTAGGATCAGCTGATTCCAAACTTTTCTACATATTATCAGTGAAATAAGGATCAGCTCATTCAAAACTTTTCTACATTTTATTAGTGTAATTAGGATCAGCTCATTCAAAACTTTCCTAAAAAATTTTATCTGTGTAATAGGATTTTTTTAACATGATTTAAAGGTAACCGGATGATTATTAAAATCAAATTGTCTTTTTTCAGTGCAATAAAAAATTGGAATTTCAATTTTTTTTCGTTTTCAGCAGTGGAATTAGGATAACAAATTAATTACAATCTTTTAAAATATTTATATTTTTCATTAAATATTTCTTGTTAGGGTTCTTTTATGACCCCTGGCAAACTGTTGGAGTTCTTTAATGAGAAGCAAAAAATGCCTTTAGGCCTAGAGGAGTGTATTGGAATTATCAGGTAATATATATTTATGTCATTGTAATGGGTATTATTAAGTGCGAAAAAGTTTTTGTCGGGTTTTTATTTTTTCTAGATTGTTTAAGATGAAAATGAAAGTATTTTCACACCGAACGTATACCCATTACAATAACATATATAGTTTCAAATACATGTATAGTTTTATTCAGTTCAACTCAAATTATTTAAAAGCAGGTCGATAAAGCTACTTAATCGCCCTGTTGTAGGGTGATTAAGTAACTTTATCATAGTAACTTTATCACTCAACAATGAGACAAATTAGGCATGAAATTTGAAATTTTAATAACAGGGTGAAAAAGTTACTTTTTCGCCCTGTTGTAGAAAAACTTATTGACTGATAAGTGATCAGTGCTCATGGATATATCTAGGCAACCTTTTATTTCAAATGTATTTTGTAAAGCAACGGCAAACACTTTTATTTTAATAAAAAGGGACGGGGGGGGGGGACTTGAGGGGGGAGGGGGGGGATTGTTGGGGTTTAAGGAAGGTGTAATAAATAGTAGTAAACCCTATATTTGTAAACATGATGGTTGGGTTTAGGGAAGGGTTGAGGGTGGAAGGGGGGGTTTGGTTGGGGTTAAAGGAAGGGGGGTGGAGGGGAATATACAGGGTTACCCAAAAATGATGAGACTTCAGAGACGATTGTACGGAATTTGTTTAGCCGATTTTCTTGCATTCAGGGTTCCTTGTAGGCTTAAACTTCTTTCTGTGCTCAATCATCTAGTAAACAATCAAAATACTTAATTTAGTGCAGAAATCAAAAATCGAGCTTAAAATCGTCTTATTTTTAGAGTTTTCGGTCGTCCATCAGTCTCATGCTTTGTGGGTAACCCTGTAGGTTTAATCAAAATAATATTGAAATAATGTTTAGGGATCATGAGATTAATGAAGAGATAATAATATTGAAATAATCATATAATGTTTAGGGATCATGAGATTAATGAGGAGAAAATAACATTGAAATAATGTTTAGGAATCACGAGATTAATGAGGAGAAAATAATATTGAAATAATATGAATCATGAGATTAACGAGGAGAAAATAATATAGAAATAATCATATGATGTTTAGGAATTATGAGATTAATGAGGAGAAAATAATATTGAAATAATGTTTAGGAATCATGAGATTGACGAGGATAAAACTAGATTTTCTAAACAAGGATTTCTTCAGTTTCTTATGTTCTCAGAACTACAGGTGATTTTTGTTAGTTTTAGCATACAAGTCTGTTAGCTGCTATCTACAAATCTGTTCGCTGTTATCTACAAATCTGTTAGCTGTTATCTACATATCTGTTAACTGTTATCTACAGATTTTGTTTTATTAAAGTAAAAAAGAATCGCTGTGTAAAATGGTTTTGTAAATAAAATAATTAAAAGAATTAAATAATAAAATATTAAAGGGACTGTAAGCGAAATTTCATTTGACTCTCTATGCAAAGGTGGCATTGCCCAATTCATTAAGTTACCCTTAAAACCTGAACCTGATAAATAATGTCAAAGAAATTGTCGTTTTTCT
This sequence comes from Eurytemora carolleeae, assembly GCF_000591075.1. Classification (NCBI taxonomy): domain Eukaryota; kingdom Metazoa; phylum Arthropoda; class Copepoda; order Calanoida; family Temoridae; genus Eurytemora; species Eurytemora carolleeae. The sequence goes on from NW_019397102.1 coordinate 113,009, forward strand.
ATTGATTCTAGGTTTAATTTCTATATTTATTCCTGCAGTAGAAATGCGCAAGCCACTTTTATTCAGAAACTTCAATTGAAAATAATCGGTGTCCAAAATTATATAGATTGATATCTAATTGATACTTGATCAGATATAGCTTTAAAGGATACTGTTGTGAATTAGGCATTGCAATTATAACATGAAGAGTCACTGGAAATTATAAACATTGATATCTAATTCATACTTGATCAGACATAGCTTTAAAGGATACTGTTGTGAATTAGGCATTGCAATTATAACATGAAGGGTCACTGGAAATTATAAACATTGATATCTAATTCATACTTGATCAGACATAGCTTTAGAGGATACTGTTGTGAATTAGGCATTGCAATTATAACATGAAGAGTCACTGGAAATTACGCTGACAGTCCCTTTAAGTATTATTATAATCTTTTATTAAAGGATGTGATGGACCCTGTAGAGAGGAAGCAGGTTAGGGACGATATGTCACAACCATTGTCCCACTACTGGATAGGTAATATACCATTGTCCCACTACTGGATAGGTGACACCATTGTCCCATTACTGGATAGGTAATATACCATTGTCCCACTACTGGATAGGTAATATACCATTGTCCCACTACTGGATAGGTAATATACCATTGTCCTACTACTGGATAGGTAATATACCATTGTCCCACTACTGGATAGGTAATATACCATTGTCCCACTACTGGATAGGTAATATACCATTGTCCCACTACTGGATAGGTAATATACCATTGTCCCACTATTGGATAGGTAATATACCATTGTCCCAATACTAGATAGGTAGTATACCATTGGCCCACTACTAGATAGGTAGTATACCATTGTCCCACTACTGGATAGGTAGTATACCATTGTCCCACTACTGGATAGGTAGTATACCATTGTCCCACTACTGAATAGGTAGTATACCGTTGTCCCACTACTGGATAGGTAATATACTATTGTCCCAGTACTGGATAGGTAGTATACCATTGTCCCACTACTGGATAGGTAATAATATCAGCGTTATTTTTGGCTGATGACCTCATCCTGATCTCCCGAACAAGACGATGGGGTATGGAGCGCTTGTTCCGGGTAGTTCAGCGCTTTTGTGCTGGCATGCACATGAAGCTGGCGGTCAGCAAAACCATCATTCTGACCCCTGGGCCCAACAACTCCTCGTGGTTGGCCTCAGAGGATAAACTGGAGCTCGAGGCTCTCCTGGTCGGGAAGTACATGGGGGTTGATATCCAAGTGAAAGGACGGAACTTGGTTAAGGCTAGGGAGGAGAGGATGTTAACAGTGGCAAGATCTTATGCTCATACCATAATTGGGCTAACCCAGTCAGGTCTGGATAGAGCCATAATAGCACATAAACTTTGGGAGTGCTGCGCCATCCCTGCAGTCTTGTACGGTACTGAGGCCATGATCATCTCAGCCACAACAGTGAGGGCCCTGGAGCGAATCCAAGGTCAGGTGGCCAGGTTCATTCTCCAGCTCCCATAATCCTCGTCAGGCGTTGTTGGATTTGTTGACACTGGCCTGAAACCCATGGGTGACCGGATCAAGGAGCGAATTGGCCTGTACGTAGGACGATTGTTAATAAGCAAAGGGACCCGATCTTGACTAGTGTGTTCGCCTCAGTCATGAGGTCTGGAGAGGACCCTTAGGCAAGATCAGTCCAAGACCTGGACCCGGCAGGGAGTGGACTTTTCCTTAAGCCAAAGTCCATGGTCCGAAGGACCTTACTCCAGGCGGCTATTCAGACAGTGACTGCCACAAAGCGGGAGCACGTCTCCCTGAGATACATGCATCTGTCAACCAACTGGTTCAAACTTCAGCCTCATGTGACTGACTCACAGTCGTCAAAGCTACTATGCTGAGTCCATGCTGGGGATGTTGGATTAGGGATTCGGTAATAGATGCCCTAACGATTTTGGCAAATCTTACAAACTATGCCCGTACTGTCTCCTGGATGGTTCATCTGTTGCCCTGAATGAAGCTCATGCTATCCTAGAGTGCCCAGCTTCTGCCTATGTCAGGAGGGTCTCAGGCCTTCAGGCCTATGTCGACGCGTACACTCTTGGTGGAGCTTTCCAGGGTGCTCCGGGCGTATGTAGGTGGGGATGGTGTCGATGCTGAAGCACTCAACCAGCGAGCTGCTACACTCAAGCAAGTGTTGGAGTCCTGGTTCCAGTAGGTCTCTTCTCTCTAATGCTAAGGTAGACCGGCTGGCCTCATCCCAGGGGCCTGCACTGGGGTTACCGTTATGGGTGGTGCTTGATACGCAACTGGCCTTTAGGCTGCCAGCCACTAGGAATGTATCACTATCACAAGGGCTTTAAACATTGTGTGATAGCCTGGATGGATTCCAGGCTGCAGACTGCATGTTGATGCTCTGCACCCTGAGGGCGGTCTGGGGGTTCCATGTCGGGTTCCTTTTTAGATCTTATAATTATTTATTTATTTATATGTATTTACATGTGCCTAATAAACTATTTATTTATTTATTTTAGTAAACAAACTGTACAATTGTACTGTAGTAAACAAACTGTACAATTGTACTGTAGTAAACAAACTATGAAGAGAAATTATTGTTGTTCTTTTCTGGAAAAAGGATAAATTCTGGCCGTTTATATCTTCTCTCCACAAGTAACTTTTAAAGAAAATCCTATATAAAAGTATTGAAATATGGAAATTATCAATTTTTACAAAGAAAATCAAGACTATCTTTATCTGTTTTGCTCTGGCAAAGGATATAGTTCTTAATATATGGTTATTCAAAATTACATCGACACTCACTTAAATTGATTGATTGATTGTTCAGCATCGTCCCACAATACCTATCTGACCGGAAACCAGCTGACTGGAGAGAGCAGTATTGATGGATATATTAATGCTCTGAAACTTGGATGCCGCTGCGTAGAGTGTAAGTTATTATTATTATTATTATTATTATTATTATTATTGTTATTATTAATATTATTATTATTATTGTCATTGTCAGTGTCAGTGTCAGTCTCAGTCTCAGTCTCAGTCTCAGTCTCAGTCTCAGTCTCAGTGTTATTATCTGTGTATTTAAGTGGACTGCTGGGATGGTGATGATGGTGAACCTATAATATATCACGGACATACCCTCACCACCAGTATCCTCTTTAAGGATGTTGTCGAGGCTGTCAAAAACTACGGTTTTGTCAGGTAAATCTTTTATTTAAGGAGATTCTTCTCGATTAACAATGGTACCGTTAAAATTTCTATTTGAGAAACAGTGAGAAAGATGTTTTCTTCTTCCTTTAACTCTTGAACCGCAATTTGAAGCAATTAATTTTGAGATAAAAACGAGGTTTATCTCTATTATATTTGCTTAGACAAAGTTGAATCGGAGAATTAAATAAGACTAAAAAAGTGGGGCCGGCCAATTTGAGATTATTGCAAATGTTACAAATATTTGTAACTTTTGTATTTTTTTCTAATATTTTTGGCATCTAACAGTTTTATCAATTAAAGTTCCATATCATATGTTTAACAAAGAGGACTACAAAAAATGTTTGTAAGTTCGAACCTCCGAATATATATATATAGTACAGAACACCAGGTGGCAGCATTTGGCTTGGTAAGTTTCGCGAAATACCCTGTATTGGTATGATATTGTGTACATGTATTGGTATGATATTGTGTACATGTATTGGTATGATATTGTGTACATGTATTGGTATGATATTGTGTTAATGTGATAATGTATTAAATTAAGTGCAATTTCTGGGCTGAATGCAGAAAAGGCTTGTTGACCAAGTGCTATGGCCATCTCAATGTGTAAACATGTATTTTTTGTATTTTATGGTAGGTAATTGTTTGAGGTTACACAGTTCGGCATTGCTGGGACCCGGGGGGAGGGGCGGAGAATTCACATTATGTTCTGGTTTTCTGTTTCGCATTTTGTAAGGAAGAGACCTATTTGAAACAGTTTTAAAAATACATATTTTTTATATTAAAGGAAAGACAACAAGATTACAAGAATTTACTTATGCGTTTTATTAAAAACCTTGAGAGAAAGTTTGAAAAGTGAATCTTCAAAATCCCAAGATTACTAAACATCTGGACATTTATGTATTGTACTGCATAATTATTCTTAACAGTCCAAAACTTCCTAAACCATATGCAGCCACCGTCTGTTCTATAATATATATATAGCCTGAGGACCGAACATAAAGAAAAAGAAGAAATTTAAGTTTTTAATTGTATTTACCTTTTTAAACTTTGTTTAGGTCTCATTATCCACTAATTCTCTCCATTGAAAACCACTGTGGCTTAGAACAGCAAGAGGTAATTGGGAAACTGGATTTAAATATTAAATAATTAAAATGTAAATTAAATTAGATAGACAAATATTAGCCAACTAAACCATGAGTTCTAAATTCTATATCTTAAAAACTGGTTATAAAATGGTACTTTTTTGGAAAATGGATGATATTTTGGTAAAACATTTTTATAAATAGGCAAATTAATATGCAAGATGCATTTTTTATTTTTATCTATAGCTTTAAAAATCATGCTTAAAAATATGTGATTATCTGTTATACTCTTTTTAACTGTAAATATTTATAATAAAATAAATGAAATTAAAATATTTAGAAAATGGCGGACTATCTTGTGAAAATATTGGGAGATTTGCTGCATAAAGATGCACCAGAAGACGACATTGACCACCTTCCTTCACCGCACCAGCTGATTAACAAGGTTTGCGAATTCAACATTTTTGAAACGGCAACATGTATTTTAAACTACTTTATTTGAAAGTGTGTCTTGATATACAGGGTTACCCTAAAAGAATGAGACTTCAGAGACGATTGTATGAAATTTTATAATCCTTTTTTCTTGCATTGATGGTTCCTTGCATAATTTAAATTATTTATTTTAAAAACCTCTTACCTATCTAATTTAACCTATAGATCTTCACAATTCAAAAGTTTCAGGTCGTCTTTAAAGTCTCATGATTTGTTAGTAACCCTGGAACTATTAAATTGATTAATTCTGCAAACATTTATTATCCAATATGCCGATGTCGAATATCAAAAGTCTAGAATTATTTACCCAACATCTTCGCCATCGGTACATAGAGTCGGTTAAAATGTTTCCTGCATACATGTTAAATGTTTAGGTTCTGATCAAAGCTAAGAGGCTTCCTGCTGGTGTATCAGAAGACGATGAGATCGAGGATGAAGATGATGATCATGACGATGAGAAGAATAAGAAAATGAAGAAGAAGATTTCAAAGAAGTTGTCTGATCTTGTAAACTACATCCATGCTGTGCATTTCAATGGGTTCGATGATAAAGGTATAAGTAAAACAAATATATCGGAAAATCGGAAACTCAGTTGTTCTCCCAGAAGTTAAATATGTTTGCACGGAGCAGCACATTTTTTTAACACTTTATTCACTAAATTTGGGGAAATTAATGTATTTTTGGGTTTAAAGTATTAAAAAGAATGAAAAAACTTTCCTTTAGAGGTAACATTTTTTAATTTTACTCCCGGGGGGAGGGGAGGAGGGATAAAATATTCAAGTCGTGGGATTTTGGTTAATCAGTGAATTGTTTAATTTTTAAAACCATAAATTAATTGATTGATTGATTTAAGATGCCAAGTATTTCCACATGTCCTCCTTTGGAGAATCGAAGACGACAAAGCTGATTGAAGATCCGGACACTGCACGCCAATTTGTTAAATATAACACGCGGCAAATAAGCAGGTAGTGTTCAATTAGTCTTTTTAATCTATTTATCTATTAATCTATCTATCTATCTATCTAACTATCTATCTATCCATCTTTCTATCTATCTATCTATCTATCTATCTATCTATCCATCTATCCATCTATCCATCTATCCATCTATCCATCTATCCATCTATCCATCTATCCATCTATCCACCTATCTATCTATCTATCTATCTATCTATCTAGAATATATCCCGGTGCTAAAAGACAGGACTCGTCTAACCTAAAGGTTATCCCGTACTGGGCTGCCGGATGCCAGATAGGTAATTATTATAATTTTCCAAATTTAAAATAAAAAATTGAATTTTAAAAGAATGCACTTTTAAATTGAAAATTTTAAAAAAAATTAACTGTTCATATCCAAGTTTAAAAGATTACACTGTTAATATGAAAAATTAGTAAGATTAGATAAACTGTTAAAATATGAAAAACTTGAAATATTGCACTGTTAAAATATGATAAACTAGAAATATTGCACTATGAAAACATGAAAAAATTATAAATATTGCACTGTTAAAATATGCAAAACTAGAAAGATTGCACTGCTAAAATTTGTTAAGTGGCTCTCAACTATCAGACGGATGATAAACAAAACTTGTTAAACCGTGCTCTCTTCATGGGCAACGGAGGCTGCGGATACATTCTGAAACCAGAGTTCCTTAGGTGAGGTCAAAGGTCAGAGGTCAGTTTAAGGTCAGAGTTTCTTAGGTGATGTCAAAGATCAGAGGTCAGTTTAAGGTCAGAGTTCCTTAGGTGAGGTCAATGGTTAAATGTCAGTTTAAGGTCAGAGTTTCTTAGGTGATGTCAAAGGTCGGAGTTCAGTTTAAGGTCGGAGTTTCTAAGTGAGGTCCAAGGTCAATATATAGTATGTTGAGGTCAAATGGCAGAGGTTAGTGGTTTAAGGTTAGAGTTTCTTAGGTGAGGTCAAAGAGCAGATCTCAAAGGCTCGAAGTCAAAGTTTCTTCGGTCAAAGGGAAAAGGTCTGTGGTTTAAAGGTTAAAGTTATTTGCTGGAGCTCAAAGGCCAAAGCTCACATATGCTAGATCAAATGCCAGAATTTAGAGTTTTAAAAATCCAGATTTTTTATTGGTAAAGATCACTGAATAAAGGACATAAGGTCTAATGGGCATAAGTCAGAATCCTTTTTTTAAAAAAACAATTTTAAAAATGTTATTTATTTGTTCTTTTCAGGAATCCCTCAATCCACTACAATCCATACAAACTTAATGGCCTGAGTAAGGCAAAGTAAGTAGCATCACTAAATAATCTTTACTAGAAATAATTTACATCATTCAAATCGTTCATCAACATTTTCTATTGCAAAAAAGAACGCATCAATATTAAAAAGCACTAACAACGAGGACGCACCATGGTCAGAAATACATTGATGACAGAAAATAGGACGCACATTGAGGACGGACATTAAGGACACACGTTTATGACGCACATTAAGATGCACACATTCATGACTCACATGGAGGATGAAACAAATGTGTGACATACAAGGTTACCCACAAAGGATCTAATCTGAAGGAGAAGGGTTTACTTCGATTATCATTAATATAATTTTACATTGCTGGAACTAGCGTATTTCAATTGAACATCCATGCAAAGATCAAAATTATTAACATTGATATCATAATCATACATAATCAGACAAAGCTATAAAGGCTACCGTTGACCGTTGTGAATCGGACATTGTCATCCTTGCATGATTTACTTGAAATTAAGCTGACAGTCCCTTTAATCTTAAATTGAAGGTTTCCCGGAATGACCTTGAGTCTTGAGATAGTTTCCGGTCAACATATACCTAGACCTCAGGGAGCAGATGAGGGGGAGGTCATTGACCCTTATGTTGAGGTAAATATTAATCAAAGGAGGTAATGGTCAATCATCCTATTAAGAGGTCATTGATAAAGAAGGTCAATTATCCTAATTGGAGGTCATTGATCCATATGTTGAGGTAAATAGTAATCAAAGGGGGCCATGGTCAATTATCCTGATTGGAGGTCATTGACCCATATGATGAGGTAAATAGTAATCAAAGGGGGTCATGGACAATTATCCTAATAGGAGGTCATTGCCCCTTATGTTGAGGCAAGCAGTGATAAAAGGAGGTCAATTATTCTAATAAGAGGCCATTAACCCATATGTTGAAGTAATTAGTAATCAATGGAGGTTATATTCAATTATCCTAATAAGAGGTCATTGACCCTGATGTTAAGGTAAATAGGAATCAATGGAGTTCGTGGTCAATATGAAGTCAATTGCCCTTATTAGGTAGTTAATTAGTCACAAATTCAAATTTTCTTTTTCCTTTATCTTTGCAACCCAATGTCGAAGATCTTTTACTTTTTAAACTGGATTATGATATATCAACTAATCTAAGGTTGATACATGGAAGATTTACTCCGTCCAGTTGCAGAGATATAGGGATTAGTAAATTGTAGTTTGTGCCAAAAACTCAATTCTTAAACTAATTATGTTTGTATATCTTTATAATTGAATAAACTTTTATAATACAGTAGTCGTCGTATATAATAATACAGTGTAGACGACCTTTCTATTTCTATTTTAAACCTTAGAGACACATAATCATCTAAACAAAGAGAAGTTGTCAAAAAACAGCATCTCTTTCAGTCGAGGCGTATTCAGGGGGGGGCTTTTGGGGCTAAGCCCCCCCCCCTGGGCCAATGAAATCTATTGATTTCAGGGGGTTTTCATGCCCCAACGGGTGCTGAGCCCCCCCCCTGGACAAATTCCTGAATACGCCCCTGATCTCTTTGTTTACTTGTAAACTTGTTCTGTGATAAATGCTTGTCAGTGACAAAAGCATTATTAATGAAAAGTCGTCTTCGTTGTATTGATTTAATTATATTTCCTGACCACTGTTTGATAACATTGAGAACTGTTCTAGGTCCGGATCCGGGGCCATAATGATGATTTCTTGAACGAGGAAAACAAGGTGGAAACCAAGCATGTCAAGAACAATGGTAACATTGGAGGATTTTAATAGGGACTGTCAAGCCGATTTCAAATGGCGCATGCTTCATTTTCAATGCTACTTTTTATACGTTTAATATAAAAATATTTTTCAACTTGAAAATTGATCAATTTTGAACATCTCATTCTTTGTATTGAGTCCTTAGATCTCACGGTTGAAAATTAAGAATTTTCTGATCTCCACTTGAAATAAGAATACCTGAATCAAAGAATTTGAGCCGCGGCTTAAAATTTACGCCGCGGCTAAAATATGGTTGGTTCCACTTAAAATTGTATTCAATTTTTCAAGATTTAAGCCTGCCCTCAATTGAAACCGGTTTCGGGAAATTTGAGCCGTGGCTTAAATCCATTAAATTCAAACACAGTCCTTTTAATTTGTTTTCGAAGACTTATTTACAAATAATGCAAATAATAAATTTTTGAATAAATCTTGGGAACAAATTTTAATAATCTAAACTATAAGCTCAGAAGGACGAACTAGCATTTTTTGTGCAAAATCAAATAACATTTTTAATTAAACTTTAACATTTTTTAGCTACTCCATCTTTCACTAGTTTATAATTTTCGTGTTTTATATATCTAATAAAAAAGAATGAAACAAGTTTGTATAGACAGCCATATCTTCTCATGATTTTAATATATCTAATTAAAAAGAATAAAACAAGTTTGTATAGACAGCCATATCTTCTCATGAAAAGATATAAGTTGAATTTATTATAAGAGCTACGAACAAATGTCATGGAAAGTGTTTCATTTATTTTTGGGACACCCTGTAATAGATAAATAGATAGATAGATAGATAGATGGACACCCTGAAAGTTTTGTTATTTTTTTGATTAGGTGAAAGATCACTCTAAGAGTAACAAAGATCAACACATTGGATCATTCGCTCTTCCTCTCCAATACATTCAAGAAGGTAGGGACTGATCGATTGATCGATTGATTTATTAATCGATTGATCTATTGATCTATTGATCGATTGATCGATTGATCTATTGATCGATTGATCGATTGATCTATTGATCGATTGATGAATTTATGAACTAATGTATCTGATAAATGTTCGAATGTTTACCATTTAATGCTCAAACGATTGATAATTATTAGATTGGGGTATTGAATAATTGGTGGATTGATCAAATTTTTAATTAATACTTGATGGATCGATTAATTGTTTGATTTATGCTTTGATTAATTTGATAATTTGATTAATTAAGTAATTTGATTAATTGATAGTTTAATGATGCATGAATCGATAAAGTAATTCTTATAATAGATTTTTTATTTACATTGTTTTTGATTGATTGATTGATTGATTGATTGCTATATTCAGGATACAGGAAAGCCCCCTTGTATGACTATTCTGGAAGAGAATTAAAGCCTGCTGCTTTGTTCCTTAAAATTAAAAAAATCTGGGAGAACTAACTTTATGTTCGCTGTTTATAACAATTTTCTAAAAGTATACAAACTTGACAGGACTGTGTTCACCGTGCCTAACAAACTGTGAAATCCATGCCTAGTGTTTCGGTTTATTGCACAAAGCCACTTTAACTAACTTATAAACATCTTAAAAGAATTGTAGATGTAACTTCATTTAACCCTCCATATTTAGAGGTGCACTTCCGATTTAAAATAGAGTACATTATTAAAAGATCAAGCATGAATGTGATATCCAAGATTTCACTGTGTGACTTGCTTCAGAAATAAGCGATGACATATTTAGTATTAAACCCTTTACAAGCTAGAAAAATGGCGATATCGCATTCTTTAGAATTTAAATACCTTTGTAAAGAGCATGCAGAGTCCCTTTAAATCTGTTTTTATTGCAATATTAAATTACTTTTGCTTTCAATAATTTAAAATTGTTTTCATTGCACAACTTCTCTGAACTGCACAAATTTACTAAACTGCACAACTTCTCTGAACTGCACAACTTAACTAAACTGCACAACTTCTCTGAACTGCACAACTTAACTAAACTGCACAACTTCTCTGAACTGCACAACTTAACTAAACTGCACAACTTCTCTAAACTGCACAAATTTACTAAACTGCACAACTTCTCTGAATTGCACACATTTACTAAACTGCACAACTTCTCTGAACTGCACACATTTACTAAACTGCACAACTTAACTAAACTGCACAACTTATCTAAACTGCACAACTTCTCTAAACTGCACAAATCTACTAAACTGCACAAATTTACTAAACTGCACAAATTTACTAAACTGCACAAATTTACTAAACTTCACAAATTTACTAAACACCATTTTTCCTTTATAGAGATTATTCAATTAGATTATGTGGCGAGTAATCAGTTCCTTTACATCAAATAAATTTATGTAGAATTGTTATTGTTTTCTTAACGCTAGAATTCCGCAATGATTCTTTTCTAAAAATTGTGAAAATTGAATTGTATAAAAATAATCTAAGCCTATTAATTATGCATAACCCAGTACAGCACAATTTTACTGATTAAATTTTGAACTATGCTTGCAATAAGGTATTTACATTTTGGCTTTAAAAACATGTTATTATAGAAGGTTTACCCACAAAGGATGAGACTTCAGAGACAACTGTTGTACGGAATTGCTACAGTCTGTTTTCTTATATTTAAGATTCCTTGCAACTGTAAACTTATTTTTTTCTTTTCCAAATCATTGAAAAAGCCATTTAAAGGCAAAAAGCAAGGTAGAAGAATTAATTATAATATTTGAAGAAGTTTAAGTCGTCTTTACAGTCTTCTTCTTTGTGGATACCATGGTATGCATTTATTTGATACAATACAGGGTTACCCACAAAGAAGGAGATTTTAAGAACGACACGAAACTCTGTAAGGTCTGACCTTGTGAAGTTAAAAATTTAGTGAAACATAGAGATGAGAAAAGAGATTAAATAAATTCCGTACAATCGTCTCTGAAGTCTCATCCTTTGTGGGTAACCCTGCATGTGGATAAATTATAAAATAATATTTCCAAAATTAAAACTTTAATTTGAAGTATGTCTCACATTTTCCTTGCTTACACTATTAATAATAATTTTGCATTGTTTTAATAAGCTTTAGCTTTGATTTGTTATCTTTGATTTCGAAATAAATATTTAAAATAAAAATTTTATTGTCATTAACTGAGGACTATTTCGTTGTCATTATATTTGTTTGTACTTTTATAGTTCAGGCTTAAAGAGACTGTAATTTCAAATGCAAACCCTCCATGCATGCAAAGATGGCAATGCCCGATTCACAACGGTGCTCTTTAAGAGCTTTGTCTGATTAAGCATGAATTAGATATCAATGTTTATCATTTTGAAAACTGATTATTGTTAAGTGGGATAACTGTAGAAAATTGACTAGCGCAGTTGTGCTGCAGGGAAACATACAAGAACTACCAGAATTTAATGTTTTACAAACTAGATAGAAAAACAACAATATCTTCAGCAGTAATGATAAGATAAAGGGTTTAAGGGAAATTACGCTTACTTTCCCTCTAATAGAACCGTAGTTGCAACTAAACCTTTTAAGGACTACGTTTTAAAAGTAACATCCAAGAAGTAACACAATTTTGTCGTCCAAAGAATCCGCTGAAAGATATTTTTGACAAAACTTTTTTAAATTTACAGAATTTTTAAAGGTAATAATTAAATTTGGTACTTTATTATTGGTGTAAGTCCTAATTTCATTAATGTTATTTAGTTATATATGTAATTGCAACTTTTACCTGATATTTTTCCTTAAAATATTGATTAGTTTAAAAATTGGGTTTTAAAACAAGTAATAATTTCTAGTTTTTTCAAACGGTAATATTCAGTTTGACATTTTTAAATTCTTTTAAAACAACCTCAATGAAAACCTAATTATTCTAGGTAATTAAAATACTGAGAGCAACAACTGACGGTTTAATAAAAACAGCATTCAAATATAAATTACTATAGTAATAAGCCATAAGCTTTTGTTCCGGGATGCTAGATGGGTCGATCTACTGAACAATCCAGAGATGATTTCAAGGATGTACGTAGCTAGGAAGGCTAACTACCCCAGAAGATATTCTGCGTCAGATCATCTTTCGAAATGTTTCCCGTTAAAACCAATTATTAAAAGAAACATATAAAGAGGTATATGCTTTTATCTTGTCTACAATGTGAAAAACATTTCATTTTAATTTCCATCTAGTTTGAGTTGAAATTTTAATTATGTTGGAAATATATTTCTCAATTTATGAATTAGAATTGAACTAAAGTTATCATAAGACTTTTTAAAATCATAAAGTCGGCTTTATCTTCCAAAGTTTTCTGGTTCTTACTGTAAGTATTAGAGAGAAGAGGCTGAAAAATTATGTAAATCATATTTATTTTCTATTATGAATTTGTACTGTATTGCAAGCTTACATAAAAAGTTTTCTAATATTCGATGACAAATTTATGTAAATTATGTATATTTTCTATATTGAGTTTGTACTGTAAAAAGAACTGATGTGGTATTATACTGAAATGTATACCTCTCTGAAGTGAAACATGGATATTCTAGAAAAAACCAGGGGTGTATATTTCCCCCAAAAATCATTCCCCCTTTTTTTTGAAAATATTTTTTCCCCTAGAAGTTAGGTAAGCTTTAAAGAGTTTTTTCGCTGAAATGGGAAAAAAGGTTGTTTTCAAAGAATGAAAAAATTTACCTTTTCATCTCCAATTTTTTGCTTTTTTACCCCAGATCTTAAAAAATCATCCCTGGACAAAGCTAAAGGAGAATTATACACTATACAGGTTTACCCAAAATGTGTAAGAATATCTTATCCCCCCCCCCTGTAGTTTTTTTACATAACTCAAAAAGTATTGGTCTGAGGCTGTTGAAATTTTCTGACTTTTCTTACATACCCAAAGCCCTCCCTTTAGGCCTAAAACCGGGCTTTAATACTAACTGCCTGAGTCCTCAGGCACACTGCCTGAATGACTGCTTTTGCCTGTAACAAACTAAATCTTTGTTTTGACCCACTTTCACTTGTCAGATTTTGATAAAATTTAGCTTTATGGAAAGCCTATGACATAAGGAAACGGATTGCACAAGTTTTGCGAAAAAAAATTGCAAATTTTTTGCAAACAACCTGTCAAAGGAAATTTGCACATTTTTAGTTTTTCTTGATTAAAATTCAGGTTTTTAAAATTTTGCCAACATTTTTTCATATTTGAAATGGCATGGTCAAGGGCTTTTCAAAAGTGTATAATTTGTCATTTTTTGGACAAATTTTTTTTTGCAAACATTTTTTCTATATAACTGGATTTTGCGATAAAAAATTCAATTTTTGCAAATTTGAAATTTTTTTTGCAGATTCTAAAAGTAGAGCACAAGAGCTTTCTAATGATGTATCATTTGTCATATTTGAACATAAAACATGGGATTTAGAGGGGGGGGGTCAAATTGCCCCCCCCCAGCATATCCTGGTTTTCAAGTACCCCAGCAGGGATAGGGTTAAACTGGACTACCCGGCGTAGCAAGGCTTAAAAAAATATTTCTTTGCCTGATACCCCCAGGGTACCCATGGGTTTCTTTAACAAACAAATTCAACCAATTGGTCCAGCATTAGACATATCTATATATATAAATATCTGGGTTTGTGTCTGGTTGTTTATCAAACAAACGGCTTAACTGGATGGGCCCAAAATATGGTTTGTGACCTCACATGACCCCCAGGAACGTTTATGGACCATCAAACTTTAAAAAAGGCCTAGAAAAAAAAGTTTATTTCATTTTTGAAATTACGCAAATCTGAATAGAAAAATCCGCCAAAATTTATGAATATTGAAAAATAGCCAACTTTCAGAGCAACAGTTACATCAATCATCATATAATATTGTAAACATAAAATATAAGACAAATGTCGACATTTTTTTTCTCCATCAGTCTCTTTAAACCCGAACTGTGCTAATAATACCCTGACTCTATTACAAGGTGGCCGGGGAATGTTTTACCGAGGTATTTTGAGGCCTCGAGACCTCGGTTTTTGAGGCTGCTTTGAGGCCGGTAAACACCTGTAACCGGGTAGTTTATCATAGGACATGGAGCTGTTGGAATCAACATTTTTATAATGGGGGTTGTTGTTGTTACATAGGGAGACAACTTCAAGGAAGGGGAAGGTGTGTTTGGGGGGGGGGTCGTTATATAGGGAGACAACTTCAAGGAAGGGGAAGGTGTGTTGGGGGGGGGGGTATTTAATGTTTAAAAGAAAGTTTGAGATTTATCAGTAAATCTAATTAGTCGTCTAAACTTAAAGGAATTGAGTCATTGCCACAAACTCAAATTTTCCAATCCATGTATCTGTGTAAACCTTTGATATTTCAAAAGTAGATTTTTTATTCTAAGGAATTTACAGTTTAAAATATCTAAGGTGTACAATATAAGGTCATTAACTGTTTTTAGCCGTCTAATCTCAAATTTTTAAAACTTTGCAGACATTATTTTTAATACAAATATTCAAATTCCTCCTGGTTAAAGAAGGTTTTTTCATGGTTTGTATTAGATTTTTAAAAGTTGTTGGTTCTATATTTTGCGAACTTAAAGTTTGGACAAATTGGATTTTTAAAAAAATATTTGATTTGACAACTTTTAACAAATATTTCAGTACAAAGAAAATTGAACTTTACACTTTTAGTTTTTAGACGAGTTTTGTTTGGAAAATGGGGGGAGGGGGAAAAAGTTGACTGAAGACTAGGGTTTCCATTTTCAATATGCAACTTAATTGCGCAAAAACTTGATCTGTATAGCTGGCTAACTTGATCTGTATAGCTGGCTAACTTGATCTGCATATCTGGCTAACTTATCTGAACAAATTCAAAGTTTATCTTGTTGCTGCCAAAGCCAAATATTTTAATTATTTTCTGTTCTTTTGGACATCAAATGAATCATACAAATTGTGAGGATTATACTAAAAATCAAAGATATAAAATAATAAAGATTAATCAGCTGGTAATTAAAGATATAAAATAAAAAAGATTAATCAGCTGGTAATCAAAGATATAAAATAATAAAGATTAATTAGCTAGTGCTTAATGTTTCAAGAAACTTTGAGATTTATTGCCTCAAACTCAAATTTTCTAATCCATATATCCGTGTAAACCTTTGATTTTTAATCTAAAGAATTAATAGTTTAATGTATCTAAAGGTCTATGACATTGTGTTGCAAAGATAAAGGGATTAGAACATCAGAGTTTGTTTCCAATAGAAATGGAAAAAATCCTACTTTTATCATAATTAATACGTTTTTTTTGTTAGCATTAAAGACTAATTTAAATAAAATTTGGTTTAACTTTTCTAAAATTGAATTAAAAGTTTTTGTACATGGAAATCCTATTAAAAAAATCTTTCAATGGTGCTGTTGTTAATCGGACATCGCCGTCTTTTCGTTTAGGGTCATTTGAAATTACGCTTACAGTCCCTTTAAGGTATTTTTTTGGATTTGTAGATTTTAAAAAGTTGTTGGTTTTAAAAGGAATTGAGTTTTAGTAACAAAATTAAATTTTCGAATTCCAATATCTTAGCGACCTGATGTTGTACACATTTGATATTTCAAACTTAGATTGAGCTAACATAAGTCATAGTTTGAAATATCTGAGGTCTACGACATTTGGTTTGAACAATACAAGGACTAGAAAATCAGAGTTTGTTGCAAAAACTCAATTCCTTTGTGAACAAGAAGATTATATTAGATTCTTATAAAAAATATTAGATTGTCCGGCAAGTTTACAATTTGGTCAACATATATTTTTTACCAAAAAAAAATTGAACTTTACACTTTAAGTTTTTAAACTTTAAAAGTTTTTTTAATGTTTGAAGATGGGGGGGGGGGGAATTCAAGACTAGAGTTTCTATGTGCAATATGCGTATTACCAGCGTAAAACTTGATCTGTATTGCTTGCTAAAATATCTGAAAAAAATCAAAGTTTATATTGTTGCAAACCAAAACCAAATATCTAGATTATATTCAAGTGTCTCTATTTTGGAAATCAAATTCTACTCATTGCACTAAAACTTACCACTGCAGCAATTATAATTTTTTCAACATCTAGTTTTTTATAATTAACATATTTTTAATTAGTATTTAAAGCTATTTTTAACAAAATTTATTTTAACTTTTCTCAAATTGAATAAAAAGTGTACTCTCAACTTTAGCAAAATTAATATTTTTTTATTGCAAAAAGAAAATTGCAAGCAGTTTTTCAGATATAGAGCAAGAAAATTTACAGAGGGGGAGGGTGAACTCCCCCCCCCCCACCAGGATAGGGTTTAAGTCAACCTGTTGACTTATTTGTACATCAATTGTAATATATTTACAGACAATTTTGTGTCTCTGCATTTTCTTGCTTGGTCGATCTTGCTGAATACAAAATAGATGGTTTAGATATTCAGAGAAACGGACTCAGTATGAACAGTACAATGTGTTCAGGAAGGGAAGGGGGAAGGGTTTTCTCCCCCTTAAAAAAAAAATTAACATCGTTTCTTGCTAATAAAGAAAAAGAAATAAAAAATATTTTTGAATTTTAGATTTTAAAGAAATAATTTTATAAATAACAGTGCGAAAATTATCGGATATTTTTTATTAAAAATCTATTTATATTATTATTTACTTAAAAATAAAACTTTTAAATTTAAGTATATTTCTCTTCATTGTACAGAGTACTTACGTTAATTACTAATAAGGATAATTAAACTAATGACCTACTCACTTACAAACTAATTAGCCCCAGTCATGAGTTAATTAATTCAAAACAGATTATTCATAAATATAATGCAATTTGCCAAAAGTATTTCAAAATTGCGAATATTTCACATAAATTTTGCTTAAAATCGTATTTATTCTTTTAATCTCATTCGAACTAATTTTATGTATAATACCAGGCCAAACAAATGCAAATGCTCACAATTTGGCTCCACTCCTAGGATAAATTTGTGTAAACAAAAAATATAATTTTTCTGAAAGTATTTCAACATTGCGATGCAAACATGTCACGTGATTTTGCTTCACTTTTAGGATAAATATATATAAACATAATATAGAATATCTAATGATTAGTTCATAAGAGAATATGTGTTATTTCATGTTATGGGGGGGGTATTAAAGTACATAGGGTATTTATAATATAAAATATATAATATAAGAGAGTGCTTAAAAAGATCCCTTATTTTTTTGGATTAAAAACACAAAACAGGTTTTTATTTCCAACTAGGTTACTTTAACTATAAACTTTTCCAGTTTCTTGTTTGCACGCAACAGTAATTACAGTAATGTAAATTGTGGTGGTAATCAAAGATATAACATAATAAATATTAATCAGTTAGTAAACAAAGATATAAAATGATAAAGATTAATCAGCTAGTAATCAAAGATATAAAATAATAAAGATTAATCAGCAAGTAATCAAAGATATAAAATAATAAAGATTAATCAGCTGGTAATCAAAGATATAAAATAATAAAGATTAATTAGCTAGTAATCAAAGATATAAAATAATAAAGACTAATTAGCAGTAATCAAAGATATAAAATAATAAAGATTAATCAGCTAGTAATCAAAGATATACAATAATAAAGATTAACCAGCTAGTAATCAAAGATATGAAATAATAAAGAATAATCAGTTGGTAATCAAAGATATAAAAGAATATAGATTAATCAGTTGGTAATCAAAGATAAAAAATAATAAAGATTAATCAGCTAGAAAGCATAGATATAAAATAAAAAGATTAATCAGTTAGTAATCAAAGATATAAAATAATAAAGATTAATCAGTTAGTAATCATAGATATAAAATAATAAAGATTAATCAGTTAATAATCAAAGATATAAAATAATAAAGATTAATCAGCTGGTAATCAAAGATATTAAATAATAAAGATTTATCAGCTGGTAATCAAAGATATAAAATACTAAAGATTAATCAATTGGTAATCAAAGATATAAAATAATAAAGATTAATCAGTTGGTAATCATAGATATAAAATAATAAAGATTAATCAGTCAGTAAAAAAGATATAAAATGATAAAAATTAATCAGCAGTAATCAAAGAATAAAATAATAAAGATTAATCAGCTAGTAATCAAAGATATAAAATAATAAAGATTAATCAGCTGGTAATCAAAGATATAAAGTAATAAAGATTAATCAGCTAAAAATCATAGATATTAAATAATAAAAATTAATCAGCAGTAATCAAAGATATAACATAATAAAGATTAATCAGCTGGTAATCAAAGATATAAAATAAACAAGATTAATCAGCTAGTAATCAAAGATATAAAATAATAAAGATTAATCAGCTGGTAATCAAAGATATAAAATAATAAAGATTAATCAGCTAGTAATCAAAGATATAAAATAATAAAGACTAATTAGCAGTAATCAAAGATATAAAATAATAAAGATTAATCAGCTAGTATTCAAAGATATACAATAATAAATATTAACCAGCTAGTAATCAAAGATATAAAATAATAAAGATTAATCAGTTAGTAATCAAAGATATAAAATAATAAAGATTAATCAGTTAGTAATCAAAGATCTAAAATAATAAAGAAAAATCAGTTAATAGTCAAAGATATAAAATAATAAAGATTAATCAGCTGGTAATCAAAAATATAAAATATTAAAGATATATAGATATAGATATAAAATAATATAGATTAATCAGTTAGTAATCAAAGATATAAAATAATAAAGATTAATCAGTTGGTAATCAAAGATATAAAATAATAAAGATTAAACAGCTAAAAATCATAGATATTAAATAATAAAGATCAATCAGCTAGAAAGCATAGATATAAAATAGTGAAGATTAATCAGCTAGTAATCAAAGATATAAAATAATAAAGATTAATCAGCTGGTAATTAAAGATATAAAATAAAAAAGATTAATCAGCTGGTAATCATTGATATAAAGTAATAAAGATTAATCAGCTAGAAGGCATAGATATAATATAATAAAGATTAGTCAGCTAGAAACAAAGATATAAAATAATAAAGATTAATCAGCTAGTAATCAAAGATATAAAAAAATAAAGATTAATCAGCTAGTAATCATTGATATAAAGTAATAAAGATTAATCAGCTAGTAATTAAAGATATAAAATAATAAAGATTAATCAGCTAGAAATATAGATATAAAATAATAAAGATTAATCAGCTAGTAATCAAAGATGTAATATAATAAAGATTAATAAGCTAAAACTCAAAGATATAAAATAATAAAGATTATTCAGCGAGAAATCATAGATATAAAGTAATAAAGATTTATCAGTTAGTAATCAAAGATATAAAATAATAAAGATTAATCAGCTTGTAATCAAAGGTATATTATCATAAAGATTAATCAGCTAAAACTCAAAGATATAAAATAATAACGATTAATCAGCTAGAAAGCAAAGATATAACATAATAAAGATTAATCAGCTGGTAATCATGGACATAAAATAATTAGGATTATTTAGGTAGAAAGCATAGATATAATATAATAAAGATTAATCAGCTAGAAACATAGATATACAATATATAAATAATAGCTAATCCTGAAACTCCCCCCCCCCTTCATTTTACTGTTGTTAATGTATGATTTAGATTTATAAACATTTATTTTGATTATGAATTGAAGGTTTTCAATTCTGACTTTTTTAAAACAAAGTTGTATCAGAAAAAATGCTTTTAATACAAACATTTGGGTTTTAGTTTTTTTCTGATTTTTACTTTAGAACTTATTTCCAAAAACTTTCTTTATCTTTCTTTTAACTAGCTGACAGATTGGACTTTATAAGGAGCAAAGAAAACTCTTTCTATTTTGTAATTATCTCAGGATTGTTGTCACTATACTCAGTGTTCTCAAACTTAAAATTATACAAATATTAAAAAAGGTTCATTTGAAAAAGTGCATAAAAAATATTTGCCAAAAAGTTATGCAAACAAGATAAATTTTACAAATATAAAATATTATAAAAAATATTTGCAAAATTTGAAAAAAATTCCCTTACAGTAGAGAACAAAATATGTATTAATATACACCATGAAGGAGTGTGTGCAAAAAAAAATCTTGCAAAATTTGGACAAAGGGTGGGCATCAAATTATTGGGAAGGGGGGCATTTTCCTTGCTGATCTATAAAAGTTGACTGTTGAGGGGTAGCGTTTAAGGAAAATGTTCTCATTTTCATTTTACGTTTTACATTTACATTTACATATTCCAGAGTAATGGTCATGGAAGGAGGGTAGAATCTTATATATTCAAA
Organism: Eurytemora carolleeae; assembly: GCF_000591075.1. NCBI lineage: Eukaryota > Metazoa > Arthropoda > Copepoda > Calanoida > Temoridae > Eurytemora > Eurytemora carolleeae. The sequence goes on from NW_019397102.1 coordinate 134,062, forward strand.
TTGAGATATAAATACATACATTTAAGGATACTTCATACATATATACATACACACAGACAAATATATTTCAAGAAAATAATATTTTTCAATTTAAAATACAGAAAGTAAAAAAATTGACGTAATTAAGTTCCAAGTCACATTGTCAATTTCGGATTTTGAATAGATAGATAGATAGACAGTGCATGAATTAATACTATTATTCCCATATGGATGTTTGCAACTTTGTCTGGGTTTGAATTAAATAAATGGTGAAAGTTCCAACATTGTTCCCTCAATCCTTATTAACACATGACTGGCTTAAGTGTGGAAACTTTTGGATTCAAACCCAGATTCAATAGTTTTGAGACACATCTCAAATAGAAATATAAGTTGGATTCTCATTTTTCTCATTTTGAACCTTTTTTCGGTGTTATATGAAGACTTATTTAGGGTACACAATACACATGCAGATGACCATGATCATGGTCATTAACTCATGCTTATTTGACTTTTTAAATTCATAAATTGAGTCTAAATGTCGACTTTTTATTCCAGAGTTTTCTGGCGTTCACTATAATACAAAACATAAATTTTTATAAAAATAAGATGAACAGTGTAAAATTTTACATTTTAAACTTGTTGAATTTGTAATTTATTGCCACCTTTTATGTACATTTAGAATACAGAAATTCAAAAGATTAATGTCTACCCATTTTTTTATTCTAAACATTTAATACAAAACTTTTTTTTTAAATGACAAGGAAAAAAGTAATATTTTTTATAGTTACTCAAAAAAATTATTTTTAACACTGATGTTCTTTCAATAAAAAATTAATATTTTTTTTCATCCCAGATTTTTATCATTTCAGATGGAGGACAGATAATAAAATGTCATCAGGGAAACTTTTCATTTTGTCTTAAGGTAGAATCTGAGAAAATTAAATTAATTAAAAACTTTTTAATTTTCCAAAGAAATAGTTTTGAGTGCATTGTGGCAAACCCGATTAAATAAGTTAGTATTATAAGTTAATAAATGTTCAAAGTAATATAATTGCGCCAGAAAAAAAAGGCAAAATGCATCAAAAGATATCAATAATAGATTTATGAAAATAGAAATAATGATGATATTTTATTGACAAATATTCAATATATAATCCGATATAATTCAAATATCCATATTCCTTAAATAATTTAAAGTACGTGTTCTTTTTTGTAATTATTATTTTTATATTATTATTTATTTCAGTCTAAGAGTTATCGTGAATTCAGTTTAAATGTTTAGATTATGGACAGAAGTAAGTTGAATACAAACATGACCATGACCATGACAATGACAATGACCATGATAATGACAATGACAATGACCATGACAATGACATGACAATGACCATGACAATGACTATGACAATGACCATGACAATGACCATGACAGTTACCATGACAATGACCATGACAATGACCATGACAATGACAATGACAATGACCATGACAATCACCATGACAATCACCATGACAATGACCATGACAATGACCATGACAATCACCATGAAAATCACCATGACAAACACATGACAATCGCCATGACAATGACCATGAAAATGACCATGACAATGACCATGACAATGACCATGACAATCACCATAACAACCACCATGACAATGACCATGACAATAACTATGACAATAACCATGACAATAACCATGACAATGACCATGGCAATGACCATGACAATGACCATGGCAATGCCCGTGACAATTGTAATGAATTATGTAATCATGCTAGTAATATCCTATTTATCTATTTTCGTTTATCTATCTTATCATGTTTCATGTTTACCCTTACTGGCCATTACGGTCAGTTTAATTTCACCTGTATATAAAATAACTCAGTTCAATACGATTTGTCGTTTAATACGGACGTATACATAGCCTTGAGTTTTGGCTAAGGATAGAGAGCCTTGAGCTTTGGCTAGAGATAGAGTCAGATAGATTCTAATTAGACTTTGTGTAGAGTTATCATTAAAGTATCTCGCATCTAGATTTCTTACACAATCACCATGACAATCACCATGACAATCACCATGACAATCACCATGACAATCACCATGACAATCACCATGACAATATTGTATTGTCTCAAGTAAGTATATTGTATTGTCTCAAGTAAGTATATTGTATTGTCTCAAGTAAGTATATTGTATTGTCTCAAGTAAGTATATTGTATTGTCTCAAGTAAGTATAAATACCATTTTTACATAACATGCATATATTTAATATTTACATTATCATAATTGAAAAATTAAAATAAAAAAAAATTCAATGGTTGTTTCGTAGTTTGAAAGAAATTTAGATTTTCATCATGAAAAGTAAGAATTAGTTAAAAATAATGAAATTTCCTTCTATTTTATAAATAATGATCTTAATATTTCACAGATTTTACTTTTTAGCAAAATAGCACATTTTAGCGAGAAAATTGAACTCTTTTATTTCATTTTCTTCAATGTGATTTGATCTTTAAATTATAATTTGCTGATTATCTTTCGAGGCACGATCAAAGGTAGTTTCTTTGTAAAGAATTAAATTAAATTTTTTTTGCGTTATTTAATTAATTAATTCAAATTGGAATATTCTTGTTCATGGATTTTATAATTTTAGGACAAAAATTATATCAAAATATGTTTTTGCCAAATAAGCATATGAAAAGAAAAGTATATAACATATTTAGCATAATTCTAGGCGAGTTTTTTAAAGATCTTAAAAATTTCTTAAACATTTTTTCTTTTTATAATGAATTATTAATTTTCTAACATTTAAGTTTATTTTGCTTGAATAACAAACTGTTGTGTCACAAAGTTGACATTTTTAAAATAAATTATTAAAACACACTTTATTCTTGACAGTATTTTGTCTACAAAGTAATTTTAATCAATCCTCACAAGTGACAGGAACTAAACACTCGCAACAAACTCTTATTTTCTTATATTTAATCTTTGCAACCTGATGTTGTCAATCTTAGTTTTTAAACCTTTTCAGAAAGACATAATTTTCAACTCTTGAAATATCAAGATCTAAAACAACATGTTGCAAAGATATAAGGAGTTAACATTAATGTTTGTGTCTGTTAACTTATTCCTGTAAAAAATTAAAAATAAAATCAAAAATTATATTTCTTAAAGAAGCTGTAAGCGTAATTTGAAGTGACCCTGTTTGCAAAGATGGCAATGCCCGATTTCAAGAATGAATTCGATAACCATGTTTATTACTTTGAAAATTGGTTATCTTCAATTGGGGTTTCTCTACAAAAGTGATTTTCGCATATCTGTACTGCAAGAAAACCATATAGAAGTTATCAGATTTTCGCATATCTGTACTGCAAGAAAAACCATATAGAAATTATCAGATTTTCGCATATCTGTACTGCAAGAAAACCATATAGAAATTATCAGATTTTCGCATATCTGTACTGCAAGAAAACAATATAGAAATTATCAGATTTTAACACTTTTAAAAATAGAAAAAACAACAATACTATCTTTCACATTAATGATAAGATGAAAATTTCTAGGGTGACATTATGAATCAGGCATTGCCATCTTTGTATGGAGGGGTACTTTAAATTACGCTTACAGTCCCTTTAAACCATTTTTCCTTCAGGATCTTAGCCCTGTGTGAGTGCTCGGTTGAAGAAAAACAAAAGGAAAATTATCTCCCAGAAATTGGCAATTTTTCTCAAAAATATAATTTTTTCTTATTTTCTTATATCTTCAAGTTAACATAAGATATAATAGATTAGGAAGACATTTCAAGTTTTGAAACACTTTATTGTCGCCCAAATTTCTTTGATTTTTTGGGACCACGTTTCCAACCAAGGAAAAATGCATAAAAAACCTTCAATTTTACAAAAAGAGTTTTAATTTGAAATAATAAAATTCGAATGAAAAAAATGTGCATAAAAACTGCAAACCAAAGGGAAAAATCTTTCTCTCTAAATTTAAAATTATTATTCTTTTTTTTTAAATCATTAATTAAGAAAAAAAATTCCATCGGAGATTTGTTTAGGAGCCCAGGTGTGCAGCAATGTTTTTACTTTCTAAAGGGATAAACTTCTTTTTAAAATAAGTCAAAGATTAAATTTATAAATACAATTTAGGGAAAAAACAAAGCTAAGTTTACAGAATTTCAAGTGTTTTCCATGCAAAGATTGCAATGTCCGATTCACAACAGAACCCTTTAAGATTTTCTTTAACGTTGAAAGAAATTATGCATCATGACCTTTAAATTAGTTAATTTTTTTTTCTTTTGCTTTTTCTCAGAAAAGTTCATTTCCTTCTGTAAATTACATTTTCAATTGGTTTGGTCAAATTCAATCAACTTTACTTTATCTGGGAGAATGCAATAGATTTACTCTAATCTAAGATTAACTTATTTTTTTTTCTTTTCAAAAATTTATTTATTGAATTTCAAAAATTCTATAACTTCCAATACTTGTATGGTAAGATTCTAGTATTTAAATGTCAAAGAAAATGTAAGATTTCACGGTTTTGGTCAGCAACACACTAACTCTTGAATATATAACGGAATGTCTTCATCCTTCTAAATATTTGGTCACAATCAGTTTACTCGTTTTAACGTTTATAAATTATAAGAATTAAAAAATCAATAATCCATAAGATTATAATTAGAATATAACTTTTTCAGAAATTGTTCGAGAAAGTTCTGCAATTATAATAAAAATTGAAAAAAACTATATTTCCTACCCATATATCTTCTATTTTCCTCAAAAAATTTAAATTCCTAAAATTTTTTTCAAAAATCATTGTTGCTGTTTTAAATTGAAGTATGGGACTGAATAGTAACTTACTTTTATTTTGTAGATTTGCTTGAATTCCCCGCATATTTTATAGAATGATTTGCTTGAATTCCCCGCATATTTTGTAGAATGATTTGCTTGAATTCCCCGCATATTTTGTAGAATGATTTGCTTGAATTCCCCGCATATTTTGGCTTCTCACCAATTTTGATTTACAACCAACAACATAAAGATAAAATTTAGAAATGCTTTCGGTACACAGATTTTAAAAGAACTTTAAGCGCAATTTAACGTGACCCTCCATGTAAAGATGGTAATGACCAAATCATAAAGATCCCAATTCAAGCTTTGTATGATCAAGTTTGTATTATATCTCAAGTTTATGATTCAGAATATCTACAGATTATTATTATTATTTTCAAATGTGATTTCTCAACAAAAGTTACTTGAGCATATCTATACTGCAGGAAAACGTATAGAAATTATAAAAGTAGAAAAACGACACTATCTTCCATATTATTATTGTGATAAAGGTTACAAGGGTACAGTTGTAAATCAGGCATTATACAATATTTGAAGGAAGGGTCATTTGAATTTACGCTTACAGTCCCTTTACACGTGACCAGTTTACTGCACTGTCATTGGTGGGAGTTCTGGTCACATGATACAAACTAAATTTCAGGATTTTTTCATATTTTAGCAACGTATTGTATGGTTGGTGCCATAAATGTCGGGCAAACTTTCAGCAGGAATACAAAAAGGTTGTTGGGTAAGTGATTAATAAGTTAATAAGTTTTTAAAGGATTGGTTTTTTTAAATACTATTTTGTCGAGAATGAGTTTTTTTAGTTTCTGGTTTTTGAAGAAATAAGTTTATTTGATAAATAATATTAATGTATGATTTACTATTTACTATATCTTTGCAGCCAAATGTGTAGACCTGAGAAATTTTAAACTGTGAATTCTTGGTAGATTTTTTAATCTAAGTTGGAAATATTAAAGGTTTTCACCATCAGGTTGGAAAGATAGAGCGATTAGAAAATTTGAGTTTGTGACAAAGACTCAATTCCTTACAGACTTTTTTTCTGACGTACTTTTTTAGGAATAAATGCACTTATTGTGGAGGGGATATTGAAGACGATTACCCTACAGGTTGGTCAAAAAATGTTTTTTCATTCTTTTTGACACTTTTTACAGGTTGTTCCAAAAATGTCAAAAAAAAAGATAACATAATAACCAAAGAAATCAAAAATAATCCATTTTACGGTTAAGCGTTTCATCTTGTAGTGTTTTATGAGTATAGTGTTATTATATTTTAAGTTTAATCTAACATACACTGATTTGTAGCAGTCAATGAAAAAGATACAACAGTATTCAAACCTGTATTTAAAATGTATATTGTAACCCATTTATTTTAAACAAAAAGAATATTCATAAATGTTTTAAACTAAATATTCTAAAAACAAACTTTAATTAAAATTCAAATTAATTCTATTCTTCAAAGTTTCATAGCATCTGTATTCAATCTTTTACTTTAATTTAATCATAACTTTTTCTAGCTTTAGAAAAACTGTTTTTGGACATCAGATATTTCAAAAATTAATACCAGTAATAAGCACATTTATAGGTCAGAAATTTCTTTTTGATAATAATTTTTTTTTCAGTTGGAATTCTCTTATCCTTTATATTCCTACCCCTGGGTATAGCGGTCTGCTGCTTCCTCAAAGAGAGAAAATGTGTCATGTGCTCCAGATGTGTCATTTAAAAATACATCAAAATTCACTCAAAGTGCATCAGTCAAAAAATGCACCTTCTGGTCAAAATCTGTCATTTCCAAAGAAAATACTGAAAATGCATTTTGATAGATGCTTTAATGGAGTAAAGACCAGGTGTAAAATACATTGAAGTGATGGAAAAAGTGAAGTTTAAAACAGTTAAGAATAAAATAAAATAAGTCAATGGAAGGTTATGCTACAAGATATGTTCATGTTGAAATGTGGAAAATATTGTTGTAAAATTTAAAGTTATAATTAACTCTTGAAAAAAAATCATATTAAAAGTGTCATGTAATGACAATTCTTATACACACTACTGAAAAAACACACTAAGAAAGTCAATCGTTGTTATTATTGTTATTAAAATTAAGCTTGTCATTTTATCTGTAAATTATGACTCGAACATTCCTTCTAATTTACAACAGTACCCTGACAAGCTTTGACTTATGAGGAATAATGAGATATCCATAATTTTAAATTTAAAATGGGTTATTTTCAATGGTGGTTTCTCTATAAAGTGACAGTTTCTTTCTACTGAAACAATGGAGAAATTTAACACTTTTCAAGCTAAAAACGAAAAGTTTTCTTTAATGGATAAATTTACAAACAGAAGAACACACCCTTTAACCCTGTGTGATGTACAATAGTCCTGTATAAGTTTTCTTTCTTGGATAAATTTACAAATAGAAGAACACTCTCTTTAACCCTGTGTGATGTACAATAGTCCTGTATAAGTTTTCTTTAATGGATAACTTTACAAACAGAAGAACACTCCCTTTAACCTTGTGTGATGCACAATAGTCCTGTATAAGTTTTCTTTCTTGGATAAATTTACAAATAGAAGAACACTCTCTTTAACCCTGTGTGATGTACAATAGTCCTGTATAAGTTTTCTTTAATGGATAACTTTACAAACAGAAGAACACTCCCTTTAACCTTGTGTGATGCACAATAGTCCTGTATAAGTTTTCTTTCTTGGATAAATTTACAAATAGAAGAACACTCTCTTTAACCCTGTGTGATGCACAATTGTCCTGTATAAGTTTTCTTTATTGGATAAATTTACAAACAGAAGAACACTCCCTTTAACCCTGTGTGATGCACAATAGTCCTGTATAAGTTTTCTTTATTGGATGAATTTACAAATAGAAGAACACTCCCTTTAACCCTGTATGATGTACAATAGTCCTGTATAAGTTTTCTTTCTTGGATAAATTTACAAACAGAAAATAATAAAATGTATCTTAAGATGAACTACATGTGATTTATAGATATTACTGTATTACAACTAGATAAGTGATTTCAATTCCAAGATGTAATTACAAGTGACCCTCCGTTTATAGATTAACAACGATATCTTCATTCTCAAAGTTTTTAACTTAGAAAATTGATTTTTTTCAACTGCGGGGTTTCCATAAAATGACTTGTGGATTCCAGAAATTATAAAGGATCTGCCAGGATCAAAGACTCGGCAGTCTAGAAAAACGACGTTATCTTCAACATTATTAATCAGCAAAAAGTTTAAAGGGACTGTTGGCGTACTTTAAGAGATCCTCCAAGCAAAAAGTTCAACGCTCGATTCACAATGGTACCCTGGAAACCTTTTTCTGATAAATACTGGGAAAGATATAGTTTATTATTATTTATTCGGATATTGTTTCCTGCAGTGGAAATGCGAAAGTTAGTTTTACTATTTTGCTATTTTCCCTGACTCAACCCCTGTTGTATGGTTACGTAAAATATTTAATATATAATATGTATGTTGATAGATATATTTACTATATTGTATATAATGTAATAGATAAATATTGCTTTATTATCTCAGTAGAGTGATATGAGCATAAAAAACTGCAGTATTTATTTTATAGATCTAAAAAGACAAGTTTATAAGAAAAACGCTTATATATTATTGCAGAAATAAATGTTTAAGATTTTAGTTTTAATGCAAGCATGAAAATTAATGATTAAAAAAGAAAGAAAATAAAAACAAATTCCTCAGTCTGCCCCTGATTCATAATTTTTATGATTATATATTTACAATCATTTACTTTTACTGATGCTTTCTGAACAGAGAAATACTTCAGGGTCTTTGTCAAACCCTCATTTTTTCTAATCCATATATCTTTGCAACCTGGTGGTTGTATTTTAAACTTGGATTATTTTATCTGACAGAACTCATAGTTTCTATATCTAAGGTCCATTGTGTTGCAAAGATATAAAGGTTAGAAAATAAAGTAAAACAACTTTATTTAAACTTATTTGTGCACTTTTACCTATTCGTCGGGGAAATAATTGAGGGAAATGAGGAAAATAAAAAAAGGGTCAACCCCTAAACCTGGTGTGTTTCAATCATCAATTCATGGTTTTTTGACTCCCACCCGTGCCGTCTTGAATGCAGTGAACGTTAGTAGATTAATCTAATCTGTAGATTAATCTAATCTGTAGATTCATCTAATCTGTAGATTAATCTAATCTGTAGATTAATCTAATCTGTAGATCAATCTAATCTGTATATTAATCTACAGATTAGATTAATCTAATCTGTAGATTAATATAATCTGTAGATTAATTCAATCTGTAGATTAATCTAATCTGTAGATTAATCTAATCTGTGGATTAAGCTAATCTGTAGATTTATCTAATATGTAGATTTTTCTGATCTAAGAAATAAAAAAAAGAAAAAGAAAAAAAAGAAGATGGTAAATTTAAATAGGTATACTAGATGAATTTCTAAATTTTTCTTTTTTTGATTTTTTGCAATATTAGTTTTTCTTAAGCATGCATTATATATGAATTTAGATGCACAAACAGGGTCTTTAAGAAAAAAGTATGTTTAAGAAACTAGGAGCATTTCTTTTATAACAAACTCTCAAATATGAGTTCTGTGTGCATAACCTTTAACTTAAAGGGGTATAGTCAATAATCACATTTTTCCTGGGTTACGCTGTAAATATTTGCTAGATATATATACTTCCATATTAGTTTGAGCTGAAATCTATAAATTGTGTCAATCTTCCAATATTTCCAGAATATCTTATTTTGTCACAAATATCATATTTTTCATTTTCCAGGTTCTTATGGTCACTAATTTAACATGTATCAAGTTGTACCTGCAATATACAACTTTAGAGCTGTACACCCAATTCACAACAGTACACTTAACTTAAACCCTGAGAAATAATTGAAAAGAGGGGTGTTAAATTCACTTTTTTTCTCTGATGGTAAATATAGTAGATAATTAGATAGTTAGTTCTGACTTTGCAACCTTAGTTTAGTTTCATTTAGAAATGCAATTTTTCATTCTTAAAACAACTTTTCTGAAAAAAATAGACATTTCAGAAATGTTTAAAATCTTTTAATCCAACTATATGTTTTGTGGGTTAAACGTATACTTGTATAGAGAATTTGGTTGCTAAGGAATATTTCTATATTTCTATTCTTACTTGAGGGTAAATTTTGTTATTTTATGGTTTATATACCGTACAATATACATAAACAGATATTGCATAAACAACTAATATTAGATTTAAATAAATATTCAATATTTTTAAACAATTCAAATATTTGCAAATCTCAAATATAAATACATAGTTTACTCTATATTTTGAAAATTCTTAAAAATATAAAACTTTTGTACAAAAAAGTCTCTAAGTGTGTCCATATTAAAGAATGAATGTTTACACCCCAACAATCCAACGTTTCACCCTCAATAACAACACAATATACATTTACAAACTTACACTTCATAACAACACAATATACATTTACAAACTTACACTTCATAACAACACAATATACATTTACAAACTTACACTTCATAACAACACAATATACATTTACAAACGTACACTTCATAACAACACAATATACATTTACAAACTTACACTTCATAACAACACAATATACATTTACAAACTTACACTTCATAACAACACAATATACATTTACAAACTTACACTTCATAGCAACACAATATACATTTACAAACTTACACTTCATAGCAACACAATATACATTTACAAACTTACACTTCATAACAACACAATATACATTTACAAACTTACACATGAGGCTTTAAGTAAAGAGAAAACTTTAATGTTGCATAAAGGGTTAAAAATGATCGGATTATGTGACACATTTTAGAGCAATTCTCTTTGATAAATTACGATAATCATGTTAAAGGAACTAGAAATATTAGTTCAAGTGAGAGTTTAATGTTTGATTCCTAACTATGTGTTCTTAATCTCTTAATCTGAGTAACAGTTAGGAAGTAAATTACGATAATCATGTTAAAGGAACTAGAAACATTAGTTCAAGTGAGAGTTTAAAAATATGAATTCTGACAATTTTCAAAAAATAAATCTACAGGTCACTGTTGTTAAATTTGACTCAAAACTAATCCATTAAAATATAATCATAATGCATGCATAAAACAATAAAATTTGAAGGTTATATGATGACAATCAGACATACCAATCTCAGGTCTCTTGAAATTATGTTTACAGTCCCTTTAAAACTTTATGATACCGCAGTTCGATCCTTTGTTTCATTTACTTTCTCATTTAAACTTGTTCTGTTCCAACTCTACCAAGTGTTCCAATAAACTTGTTCTGTTCCAACTCTACCAAGTGTTCCAATAAACTTGTTCCGTTCCAACTCTACCAAGTGTTCCAAAAAATTTGTTCTTTTCCAACTCTACCATGTGTTCCAATAAACTTGCTCTGTTCCAACTCTACCAAGCGTTCCAATAAAATTGTTCTGTTCCAACTCTACCAAGTGTTCCAAAACTTGTTCTATTCCAACTCTACCAAGTGTTCCAAAACTTGTTCTATTCCAACTCTACCAAGTGTTCCAAAACTTGTTCTATTCCAACTCTACCAAGTGTTCCAAAACTTGTTCTGTTCCAACTCTACCAAGTGTTCCAAAACTTGTTCTATTCCAACTCTACCAAGTGTTCCAAAACTTGTTCTATTCCAACTCTGCCAAGTGTTCCAAAACTTGTTCTATTCCAACTCTACCAAGTGTTCCAAAACTTGTTCTATTCCAACTCTATTGAGTAAAATTCCCTTAAATTCCCTGTAAATTATTTGTAAATAATTATGTTATTTTTGGAACACCATTTATTTATGATATTGAAGGTTATTATTTTAGTGCCAGGGCTCGGGAAGGGGAATATTATAATCCGCAATGCAGCAATCATACTTCTGCAAATTATTGCAAACCAGTTTTAATTGCAAACTTAAATGCACAAAATATAAATATTTTTTGTTTTTCAGACCCTAGTAATTTCTTGGTAAAATTAAAGTTTATAAAACAAGGGAAATTCTAAACTTAATTTATTCTTACCTGAAAGGAAAAAACTTAATTTGTAACAAAATGAAACCAAAGTGGCTGAATTTCAATTTTCTGAAGATCGAACTGGACAAAACAAAGTTTTTCAGTGAAATCCTTGGATTTTATAAATTCAATTTACTGTTCTCTCTCTGTCCCATATATTTGTAGATTTGCAAACTTGCAAAAATTGGATTCAATCAGGCTTATTCAAAGGTTTGCCAAAAACCCTCATTTTAAAAATGGCAGAATCCATCAGTAAAATGAACTTTATTAGAAAAGATATTTGTTTATTAAAGAGACTGTTGGCATATTTTCAAGTGACCCTGTGTGTGTACATTGGCTTGTCAGGTTTTCAAACAGCGCCCTTTAAACCTTTCATCAAGTTAAGATTGTTGATATCAAGATAAATTAGTTCTTCATCTAAAGGTTAATTTAATTTTTATTTGATATTCAGGAAAGTGTCAAAATTCAACAAATTTATTAAGTTTTCCGCACTCTCATTGGTTGGAACCCAATCCGCACTCACATTGGTTGGAACCCAATAGGGACATCCAATGAGACGAGTTGACCTTTGAAAACACCATAAAAACGAAAAATTAATTCTTTTAGATTCTATATTTTTTTCCAGAATGATTTTTTATCCCCCTAAGGAGGGTGGGCTGCCGAATTTCCTTTAGAGGAGGGGATGGCAGGACCAGCATACCGATTATTATCTCCAATCCTAGAACTAGAGTGGTTAATCGATTTTGAATTAAACAAAAAATATTTTTTTTAAAACTTTCAAGATTTTAAAATGTCATACATTTTATATGGTTTGCATTATATCAATGGTTGAAAACTTTTATTTGTTCCGGTGAAATGTATAAATGTCTGAAAACTGTCTCTTCTAGTCCTTACTCTTGGAAAATTTGAAAATATAAAAGTAATATAAAGAAATACAAATTTTTATAAGCTACATATATTTCATAAAGGAGTACATGATTGTAAAAGCATAGTTTTGGAAATTTCACAGCCAATATTAAGATTAAAGAGCGAATTGTTTTAGACAGACTGCCATTCTACAATGGCGTCTAAAACGTCGTCTTCCTCTGAGCTGTACTGTTTTAACTCTTTAGATTCGCAGATTTTCTCCAAAATGTACTGCTTGGATTGACTCATCTCGGAGATTTTCTCAGAATTGTACAATTTGGTTTGATCCAAAGCCTGTGTTTGTACAATGTCAGCTGTTTGTTCACTATGTACACTTGGTTCATGGAGTCTCTGGCTTGCCGCACTACAGTACGCAGAATCAGGACTGTACAGTGACGACTGGCTGTACGCAGAATCACAGCTGATTGCCGGCGAAGTCAGCTGTTGCTGTTGTCTCCAAAGATGTGTTGAAGAAGACACTAAATTAGAACTCACTGCAGGACTTGATGAATGGGAAAATGAATTTGAAGAATGAATATCTGAGCCTGGTGAATAATGAATATGCTGTTGTCTGGTGAATTGATGATATAATTCTGGTGAACATCCCGGGTTCGGTGAATATTGTGGAGCATTCAACATGTACATTAGCTGATGAATATAATCTAAAGCATGGTGTACAATATTAACTTTAGACATCTTCTTGTACTGTAGAGCAGTTGGTACATGTTGTCTTAAGGTTTCAAAACTTCTATTAACAGTTTCAACTCTGTTTCTCTCTCTGGCATTTCTCTTAATAGTTTTTAGATCCTGTGTTGGGTGTATAGGGTATCCATGGACTGGATGATAAGCTACTAATTTAGAACGAGCCACCATGATGTACTGTACTGCAATGTACTGCAATATTGAATTTTCGGACTTGTGCTCAAGTTGAGGATCAGCGGTCAACTGATTGTAGATTGATTTAACCAGCGCAGCTATGAAAGATACTTAGAGGGGTCAACCAGGCCGGGTCATAATAATCCCCGGGCAGTGTTCACCAGGCGAGCCAGTACAATTTATTTACATCTAAACCAAATAGCGTGCCAGTCACAATAATGTTAAGTAAATGAACCAAAAAATATATTTATTTATCAAATTTATACCTTGATATAACATATTTAAAACATTTTGTCATGTGTTAAAAGTTCTCTTCAAATAATGACGGTTCTAGAAAAATTGTTGATTTTCTTTTTGTGGAAAATTAAAAGTATCCAGAAGAATTTTTCTGTGGACTTCATTCATAAACTAGCTTGATGAAGTTTACGTCTAAAATTCGATAGATTAAAAGTGTCATGTAATGA